>NW_026712326.1:6694493-6901993 GCF_030504385.1 Musca domestica
GAGTTTCCTCGCTTCATATCCAGCGCACAATGGCCACCCAAATCTCCGGTACTAAAGCGTGTGGACTATTGTATATGGAGTATTTTGGAAAGCAAGGTTGACACTAAAAAATCCCAAGTATCGATCACTCAAACACGGCTCGCCGGGAATGGACCAAATACCGCAAGCCATTCGGGCAGCGTGTGGCGTTTTCATTGGCCGTTGAAGGTCATAATTCGTGCCAACGGTGACCAATTCGAACAAATCTAAACTTATTCCAAATTTGATGCTATTCCGACATTATTGCTTTCATTCATAAATTAAAAGAAATAAAAATTATGGCGTTTGACTTTGGTGAGGTTTTATCTCACCCTGAACATATGCAATATTCATGCAAAATCTAAAACTGGCGAAAGCGAATATGTTTGATTTCAGTAATTTACCAATTTCCCTCGTATATATTTTTTGTGGGTCTGCTGATATTTTCCAGTTGACTTCATCTTCGAACCTTATCAAAGAAATTTTCTTGTATCACTGTCGTCTTCATAGGCAAATGTTGTTGATTTTGTATTTAAGTGTGTATTATAGTACGTACATACCTTTTCTCACTGACCCTAAGAATATTGAAAACAAAAATATGAAATAAAATTGATAATCGTTTTGTATGGCAGATGATACCACCTTGGACTGCTATAGCCAAGTCAAATGAGAATGCTATATTTTGCAAATTCGAAACATTTAAATTGAGTTTCGTTCGTACAGTGTTAGACATTGGTTGTTGGTTTCGGTTAAAAATTATTAAGACGTTTATTAAATAAATAATATAATTTTTTTTTCAAATTGATATATTTTTCATAAATAGGGACTTTGAGCCAAAACCTGTTGAAAATATGTCGCAGGCCAAATTAATATCCGGTACCCAAGTGGCCAAGTGAGTGTTTGTTGGAGAATAATGTGGAATTTTGGTGAAAGTTTATTTGCATTTTATCAATATTCTAGTGAAATTCGCGAATCTTTGAAACAAAAAGTCGCGGATATCAAAAAGATTTGCCCGACTTTAATCCCGGTCTGTGCATGTCCAAGTTGGTGGTCGTGAAGATTCCAATGTCTATATTCGCATGAAAATCAAGGCTGCCAAAGAATTGGCATTGAAGCCCAACATTTACAATTGCCCAGAACTACCACCGAAATCGAACTACTTGACAAGGTAAGCAATAAACAATTATGCAATGCAAATTCAGTTAATAGATGCATGAAGCTTTATGTTTCTATGTGTGTGAGTAAATTAGTTTATTAAATCTAGCAACAGTTCTAATTTGTATAAAACTGCAAGCGGATTATGGATGACAAAGTAAATTAATGACTATTTTTATATTAATTAGTATTTTTTGCTTGAACTTGACCCTACGACAATAATATAGAGGTTATATTTCTGATCTGCGGAAAATTTATGGAATTGACGATGTTAAATTTAGAAGTATTAAAAACAAATATTTTATATTAGACATTTTATTAACATTTCTCACCGAATAGATGCAATTTTTATAAAAATATCCCCAAGAATTGGAACACATAATTTTCACATTAATTTCGGCGGGGCCGAACTTTTAATACCCTCCGCCAACAAACATTTGTATATAAAAGTATTTGAATTCAAACGTGTTCCACTTCAAACTACAAATACCAGTAAGATGATGCTGTTAAACTTTTCAAAAAAACATTAAGTGGGTTAGGCCGTTATGTAGGAGGAACGGGAACCTCAATAGACATATATATCTTCTTAAATACCAATTTGAAACAATTTTATGGGTAAATGTGACTAGATTATTAAAATACCAAATATCGTAGTATCGTTATATATACATTATAGGAGTTAGAACCCATTATGAACTACAAACACCAATTTTTAGACAAATCCCAGGAAAATGTGCAAAAGTCATTAAAATACCGAATATCGGGAGGTACCGTTATATGGAGGATATACAAAAACGTTGAACTATATATAATGTTTCGCCACGGAAGCTAGAACTCATTATGACCTACAAACTCCAATTTTTAGACAAATCCGTGAAAAATGTGGGCGGATCACCGAAATACCGAATATCAGGAGGTACCGTTATATGGCGGCTATACCAAAACCTCCTGTTGGAATGTCAAAGGTCTGCGGCCAAATGTTTGCGTGCCCAAGGCTTTAATACACCCTCCAAAATATTTTCGCGACAATATTCGGCATTTATTCTGATGCCAGGGTCGACTAATACGAGCGGAGAGCGACCATTGGCTGTTATGGCGGCCCACACCATCACAATGGCCGGCGCTTGAGTTCTGGTGGCCAACCGAAGGTGCACATTTTCAGCTGTTTACAAACTGCTGGAAAACGAATGTTTCCTCATTGGAGAAAACCAAATTCGGCAGTTCACCACTTTCGGCCACTTACTTCTTTTAAGTCTATTTTCTTTCAATTGCGGTGTAAGTTCTTGCACTTTTTGGACCTATATATCTCATTTTCAATACCAACCTTCCTAGACTCAATACAAATTATTCTGCCAAATTTTGAAGCTCTACGTGAAATAATCGTGTATCGTTAATTTAACAGACAGACGGACATCGTTAGATCGACTTAGAATTTTATGCTGACTATGAATATATATACTTTATGGGGCCTATGGCGAATAGTTGGAGATGTTACAAACGGAATGAGAAGGTTAATATACCCTCCTTTTCAAGGTGAATGGTATAACAAAATGTAGAGCTTTTTACCCTCCACCATACTTTGGAGAGTATATGAATTTTGTCATTCAGCTTGAAACTTCTCGAAATACTCATATTAGACCAAAAAAGTATATATACAGGGTGAGGTGAAAAAACTGCAACCAACTTGAGACTGGTGCAATTCCAAGCCACTCGTCCGACAGCTGTTCAAATTATTCCAGTGACTGGCCATTATATTTTTTACAAGCGTACAAAAGCATTTTGGTGAGAATTTTCCAGAAAAAAAAGTTATTCGTGATGGAATTCAAGCGTGATAGTGTAATTTCTTTATATTTGGCTGTAAAACCAAAAGTGGTTATCGTTAGAGCACTCCAGCATTTACATGTGAATAAATCTTTTGTGTCTCCAACCATCGCTCGTTACCGTGATACTGGTAGCGTAGCCCGACGTCAAGGAAGTGGACGGAAGAAAACAGCAACATCAGCAGAAATGGTTCGAAAAGTAAAGAAGCGACTTGACCGAAACCCGCGTCGCAGTGGCCGAAAAATGGCTCGTGAGCTGAACACATCGCATTATTCAATTCGGCAAATATTGAAAAATGAGCTCGGGGGTAAAGCAATTGAAATTCCAAAAAGTGCAAGAACTTATACCACAACGGAAAGAAAATAGACTTAAAAGAACTAAAGAGTTGCTTCGCTTGGCCGAAAGTGGTGAACTGCCGAATTTGGTTTTCTCCGATGAGAAAACATTCGTTATCCAGCAGTTTGTAAACAAACAAAATGATCGTGTTTACTTGCCAAAGAGGTCAACTGAAAATGTGCACCTTCGGTTGGCCACCAGACCTCAAACGCCGGCCATGGTGATGGTGTGGGCGGCCATAACAGTCGATGGTCGCTCTCCGCTCGTATTAATCGACCGTGGCATCAGAATATTGTCGCGAAAATATTCTGGATAGTGTATTAATGCCTTGGGCACGCAAACATTTTGGCCGCAGACCTTGGAAATTCCAACAGGACTCAGCACGCGCCACCCAAGAATGGTTACAAAATGAGGTTCCTCGTTTCATTTCATTTTGGCCACCAAAATCTCCGGATACCAATCCGTTGGACTATTACGTCTGGAGTATTTTGGAAAGCAAGGTTGGCACTAAGAAATACCAAAGTGTCGATCACCTCAGCAAGCGCTTCGCCGGGAATGGGACAAAACACCGCACAGCAACATTCGGGCAGCGTGTGACGGTTTCATTCGACGTTTGATTCGTGCCAAAGGTGACCAATTCGAACAAATCTAAACTTATTCTAAAATCTGATGCTATTTCCAACATTTCTTGCTTTGATTAAATTAAATTTAAAAAAATGTAAAAATTATGGCGGCCGACTTTGTTGCATTTTTTTATCTCACCCTGATATATCTCAAACTATTGGCTTTTCTTTGTATATAAACAAGACTATATAAGGACTTCAAAATGTTTGTCCTACGAATCCGAAACTCCCTTGGAGCTTTGATCTACAGAGGAGTACTATAAAGGCCATAACCCAGACAGGATATTGTACTGTAAAATTATAAGAACATTTGCAGCGAATTAGGAAAAAGTGCTTATTTTTTTCCAGAAACAAATCTGAGTTTTTATAAACCAAAGTTGATGCTATTCATCACTCACAATAAAATTAGATCTAGAATAAATCTTCTTTCGTCGATTTTCCCAAAAAAATGAAGTATAAAGGGATATTTTGATTTGGATTGGAAACTTCTTAAACTAACAGTAAGGAGACACATAATTTTCACTTGTAGTACACAATTTTTTTCTTATAAACAATTCCTGTATTACTTATACATATAGTAGAATCTTTTGAAACTATCTGCCTCAAACGATATTTTATGCTACATTCCGAGGTGCCAATAATTAAAATCACTCCCATGATTTTTATTATTGGCGCCCAATCGAACGTATGCATTTATAATCTTATTATTATATATTAAATATATTTATATAGTCGTAAGGGTCCTAATAAAATGCATATTTTAACTCAATAATTCCATGCCTTCCCCATGTAGATCAACTCACTTAACAATGATCCGAATATTCATGGCATTATTGTACAAATGCCACTTGATTGTGACACCAAGATCGATTCTCACAAAATCACCGATGCTGTACATCCGGACAAAGACGTCGATGGTTTGCATACCATGAACGAGGGACGTGTATCAATTGGTGACTTGAGTGGTTTCATGCCTTGCACCCCATGGGGTTGTATTGAGCTGATCAAAAGATCTGGTATCCAGATGGCTGGTGCTAATGCCGTTGTATTGGGTCGCAGTAAAATTGTTGGTACCCCAGCTGCTGAGCTCTTGAAATGGCATAACGCCACAGTGACTGTGTGTCATTCTAAAACTAAAAATATTGAAGCAATTGTAAGTAGTAATGGAAAAAAGAGAGTGTGGGAGGGAGATAAAGAGAAAGAGAGAGAAAATAATAATTAAATGGCAACATATTTTGTTTTAGTGTCGCACAGCTGATATTTTGGTTGTTGGCATTGGTGTAGCCGAAATGGTCAAATGTTCCTGGATCAAACCCGGTGCCGTCGTCATCGATTGCGGTATTAATGTGAAGCCTGGTAAGAAGCAAAAACCCTAAACTATAAAATACTGTTTACATCTCACGACTTCTGAAAAAGAGAGGGAAAACACTGGCATCATTAACACAGCAGCTAATGTTATCAATAACCGATAGTATTGTTGCCTAGTGTGTTGAACCCTCCGATAAGGAAGGTCAAATTTAGTTAATGTTTTTTTTTCGATTTAAAAATATTTTTACGTTAAACAAATTATTTACGTCATTTTACTATTTATTCTAGATCCAACCAAAAAAAGTGGCACACGCTTGGTAGGTGATGTTGATTTTGAAGAAGCTAAACTGGTTGCTTCAGCTATAACTCCCGTTCCTGGTAAGTGATCATGTTTTATTCGATTTTCGTTATTGTTATTACTTATGAGAACAATGTGCATAAATAATAGGGTAGGATTTTGGGATGTTTTTATTTCAAAATAGTCAGTTTATTTCAACAACGTTTGGGTTGTCGGAATTTCAAATTATCTTTTTAAATAATCGAATTGTTAATTCTGTTACTCAGTTCCTGAACCAAGTCTACCAGTTTTTTCGGTTATCGTAGTAACATTTTTGGAAGACATTGGAACAAAGCATTTATTGGTAAACTATGCCCGTACCTTTTTCAGGCATAATTCGAAACTATTTTACTGTAATTCGTAAAGTTTTGTAATTCTAGAATTCTATTTGTTGTCGAAACACTTTAATTGAAATTTTACAATTTCATTTACAATTCGAACCAATTCAATTGTTTTTCGGAATATCTATATGTATAAAAGAATAGTGAAATAACTGACTGACTGATCTAGAATCAACGTCCAGACGAAACGGCTGAAGCTAGAATTTTACCCAAGGGCCAGTTTTGTTGCATAGGCTGGATTTTTGGGAATTCGGTACGAAAACTGCTAAAATGTACTAAAAGTTAATGCTTTGTGTTGGACAGACGAAACGAGCTAGAATTCTGAAAAAGAAAAAAAATGTGGAAAAAAGAGACAATGATGGATTGTAGGATATATGTACCAAAGGGTTCTAACTTTAAGCCTACTTCTCAAATGGTACTTTTGGTATTATGTGAATGGATAGGTCTAAAAACTCATCAAGGTTGGAAAATAGTTATAAACATGAAAGTGGGTTGGAAAATGTGTACTAAGTGAGCGAACTGTACTAAATGGTACCAAATTTGGCACAGTTAGAATTAAGGTGAACAGATGAAGCTAGAACTTTAACATTTTCTATTGGGGTGTCCGTTGCTAGTTGGTTTGTGATAAAGAGCCTGTTTTAGAAATGAGTACTACAACAAGTGCACGAAAAGTACTGAATAGTACTATATTTGGTACAATTTGGGAAGCAAATTGAGTTTAGGGGCTATGCTCGGATCATTTTGAAAATTTTACCGCAGGTGGGTATTTTTAACCTGATTAAGGGAAAGAAATTTTTTCTAGGTGAAAATACCCGGTTTTTTGAACCAAAAGTTCAGATACAACATCCGGTTTTTATCCGGTTCTACAAAACTGAGAAAAACAAAAAATAACTTTACCTTAATCAGGTTAATAAGAACTACACGTTTCAGGCCAATCCGAACATAGCCCCTAAACTCAACTTAAGCATAATTTGGTATTGATTGAAAGGATAGCGCTGGCAATGGAAGTGGTTTCGAAAATGTGTACTATTATTGTATGAAAAGTACTAACCGGTACTATATTTGGTATTAGGTGAAGAGATAAAATTCTGAAATTTTATATTTAGATTACTGATGGTTTCTGTGTTTAAAATTTGGCAGTGGTTTGGAAATGCGTCATATATTTATACAAAAAGTGCTAATTGGTACTAAATTTGGTATTGAGTGAATATATAGAGGTGGAATCCCGAAATGTATTGTATGTATTATAATTGTTCGAAAAGAACTAAATGCTACTAAGTTTTGTATTGGGGGGAGAGATAGAGCTGAAACAGAATGACAAACTTAATATGACCTCCATTTTCTGGCGGAAGGTATAAAAATATTATCTTATGACGGTTAAGAGATTGGAATGACAAAATGTTCTAAAAAACGATTTCACATTCGATTTGACTGAGACATGTCATCTTAGTAATGAGTAATGTGGTGTGAATAGTTTATCAAAATACCGAATATCAGTGGGTACATTATATGGCGGCTATAGGAAAACATGGACCTCGATATTGAATATTCTGCCACTGGAGCGAAAACCCATTATGACCTACATATACCAATTTTAAGACAAATCTGTGAAAAATTTGGCAAAAATAATCAAAATACCGAATGTCGGGAGGTACCGTTAAATGTGGACTATACGAAAATATGGACCTATACATACAATTATCATGCCCCACATATAACAACTTTTAGACAAAACCGCAAGAAAAGGTGACGAAAAACATCAAAATACCGAATATCGGAAAGTACCGTTATGTGGCGGCTATAGCAAAACGTGTTCCGATATATCTCATTTTCAATACCAACCATCCTAGACACAAAACAAATTGTTCTGCCAAATTAAAGCTCTACGTCAAATAATGTGGGCTGTATCGTGATTTCAACAGACAGACAGGGAGGCGGATATTGTTAAATATACTTAAAATTTTATGGTGATCATGAATATACACATTTTATGGTGTCTACGACGAATATTTAGGGATGTTACAAACGGAATGACAAAGTTAATATACCCTCCTTCTCAAGGTAAAAATATAGCAATTTTCTTATTGAGGGGTTTGAATAACTTATCTCCAAAGGCAAATTTCCACTCCCCAAAAATCATTTGGCCTCAGCTTAATCAGTTCGGTTTCCACTTTTGGTGGCGTAAAAGTACGGTTGCATTATAAAACCCTTCTTGAAGAAGTTCCCATGCCCTACAACTTCATAATTATGAGGTGTAATAATTTTTCAGTTCTCTCCCAAATACATTTACGCCATAAGCATCCTCCTTTCTAACATATGTATAAATCCGTATCAAATTCCAGGTGGTGTTGGTCCCATGACTGTGGCCATGCTGATGGAAAACACGGTGCGTTCGGCCACAAAGGCTGCTTTCAATTTGTTGAAGAAATCATGGGAATTGGCTCCACTTACCCTGAGACCAGCCAGGCCAGTACCAAGGTGCATATTTTTCTTAATTCATACTCAATTAAAACTTTTAATTATTTAAATAAAATGATCTATACTTCCAGCGACATTGTAATTGCCCGTTCTCAGACTCCCAAGGATATATCCATGTTGGCCAAGGAAATTGGTCTACTTGGTAATGAAGTATCTTTATATGGCAACAAGAAAGCTAAGATTGCTCTCAGTGTTATGGATCGTTTGAAGTCCAGAGGTGATGGTAACTATGTTGTTGTTGCTGGGTAAGTTTAAAGAATCAAATTAATTAGATCCAAATCAATTAAATTAATGTCTTGTTTTCTTGCAGCATCACTCCCACGCCATTGGGTGAGGGTAAAAGTACCACCCTCATCGGTTTGGTGCAAGCCCTGTGCGCCCACAAACAAAAGAATGCTGTTGCCTGTATGCGTCAACCATCACAGGGTCCCACATTTGGTATCAAAGGTGGTGCTGCCGGTGGTGGCTATGCCCAAGTTATACCTATGGAAGAATTCAATTTGCATTTAACTGGTGACATACATGCCGTCACTGCTGCCAACAATTTGCTTGCCGCCCAATTAGACACCCGTATCTTCCATGAAAATACTCAAAAAGATCAGGCTCTGTATGATCGTTTGGTTCCTCGCATTAAGGGAGATAGGAAATTCTCCAAAATCCAATTGAGACGCCTTCAGAGATTGGGTATCAACAAAACCGATCCCGACTCCTTGACCCCTGAGGAAATGGGTAAATTTGCCCGTTTGGATATTGATCCAGCTACCATTATGTGGGAACGTGTTGTGGATATTAACGATAGATATTTGAGACAGATTACTGTGGGACAATCGCCAACGGAAAAAGGATTTACACGCACTGCTTCTTTCTCCATCTCGGTGGCCAGTGAAATTATGGCTGTCTTGGCTTTGGCCCAAAATATGGAAGATATGAAGACCAGATTATCCAAAATGGTTGTGGCTTTCGATCGTAAAGGTAATCCAGTGACAGCTGATGATTTGGGTGTAACTGGTGCTTTAACGGTCCTGCTCAAGGATGCCTTGGAACCCAATTTAATGCAAACTCTTGAGGGTACTCCAGTTTTGGTACATGCCGGACCATTTGCCAATATCGCACATGGTTGTTCATCGATTGTGGCTGATGAAATTGCCTTGAAATTGGTGGGCAGTGAAGGTTTTGTTTGTACCGAAGCTGGTTTCGGTTCTGACATTGGCATGGAAAAATTCTGCAATATTAAATGTCGTTCATCGGGCCGTAATCCAAATGCTGTGGTCTTAGTTGCCACCGTAAGAGCTTTGAAAATGCATGGCGGTGGTGCCCCAGTTACACCTGGTGCTCCTCTTAATAAACAATACACCGAGGAGAATTTGGAATTGTTAGAAAAAGGCCTGCCCAATTTGTTGCAACACATTTCCAATGGTTGCTCCTTTGGTTTGCCAGTTATTGTGGCCATTAATCGTCATAGGTGAGATGCGATTTTCATTTTGTTTTGAAAAAAGTTTAAATGGTTTGAAATTTATTTCTTTACAGCTCGGATACCGATGCTGAACATGAGTTAATTAAATCCGCCGCCGTCAAGGCTGGTGCCTTTACTGCCGTTGTTTGTTCCCACTGGAGTGATGGCGGTGCTGGAGCCTCTGAATTGGCCGATGCTGTTATCAAAGCTTGTGAAAATTCCAAAAACTTTAAATTACTGTACGACAGCAAAATGTCTTTGCTGGATAAAATGAATACTATTGCCCAGAAAATGTATGGTGCAGCTAAGGTTGAGTTGACAGAAACTGCTCAAAAGGATTTGGAGAAGTTGACAAATGCCGGCTTTGGCCAATTGCCTATTTGTATGTCAAAGACATCCGGTTCTCTTACCGGAGATGCATCAGTAAAGGGAGCTCCTAAAGGCTTTACTTTGACCGTCAATAGTATGTACGTGTCTGCGGGAGCTGGTTTTGTTGTAGCTATGTGTGGAGAAATATCGAAAATGCCTGGCTTACCCACTCGTCCCTGTATCTATGATATTGACTTGAATACCGAAACTGGAGAAATTGAGGGATTGTTCTAAAATGTAAAGGAAGGCGACAATTTTATATATTTTAAATATAAATGCATGTAATTTTATAATGTAACTGACAATTTTGTATAACTGTATATATATAAATTTTGTATATGATTTTTTATGGTGTAATAAAGTTAATAACGTTTAGATGTATTCGTTTCTTTGTTGGACATTTTATCCACCGTAAAAAAATCGTTGTTAAGAATTTTATGTTCAAAATTTGGTGTAATCTTCGGTTCAATATTTTTCATATTATTCATTTCGAATAGAGGATCATCGTGAAGGCCCTCAAATTCATCGTCATCATCATCCGAGTCGGAATCAGAGCTGAAAATAAACATGAATATAAGCCAACTTGTTAATATAGGAAATATATGTTTGAAATGCATTTATATTATTTATAATACCTTAATTCATTATCGTAGACACCCCTCGGAACAATAGTTTCATTTGTTTGCTTTTGAAAAATGGGATTAGATCCCTGCACCGAAAATATATTAGCCGTTGGTCCAGCAATTCGATTTAGATTCGATGCAATTGAACCGAATTCTACGGGCTCAAATGCCTTTAGTTGTCTCTTCAAGCTACGAATTTTAACAATGTAAAGTATAACCATTGTTAGGGAAATTAGACCAAGTGTGGTAGATAGACCAACTAGTCCCGTGATTAACCAATTACTAACAAGCGGTGAATCTTTTTCAGCTTCCAGGTGAGGTATATCGTTCAGTATTAGATTGTAAGTTTGTAGGGTATTTTGTAGTCGTGATATGAATGCCAAATCGTTGGATTTCTTTTTTATTTCATAAGCATCGACAGCTTCATTGTTATGTATAAAGTGGGCTTTTACTTCAGTTATAAATCCCCCGGTGGCATTGCTTGATTGTCGTGCATTTTGTGATCGGGCATTGGTAACATCCTCAATGGAATCGATATTACAAATATCATAGCCATATAAATTTTGTAATTCATCTCGGAGCTAGAAAAAGAAATAAAAATTCTTATCATTAGGTCTCATATAAATATACATCTATAACCCTTTAGACAACCATATCGGATTTTTTTCCAGACCAGACCAAGGACTAAACACTAACAGCCTCGTGAACTCGCTTTTCCATTAAAATAAGCCAAATCCACTTTTCTACTTACAAATTTCTCCTGTCTCCGTATCACTTGAATGTCTGTGAGGAAGACAAATTTAACACGATTACTCTCGGAGACAATGAACATTTTCACTGCTGTAATATCGCGATGATCCATTAAATCTGTGGCAATTACATTAAACATCATATAACCTTCCATGTTAGTTGGTACATAAGATATAAGGCTAATCTCTCCGGTTTCCGGGTCTAAGGTTAACAAATCTGTTAAATTTTTAACAACATTCGTCAAATGGTTTTCGTATGAGGCGGGATCAATTTCATAAGTTATTCTATCTTCTAAATCGGGATCATCTGCCTAAAATTGAGTTAAGATTGATTATACAACAAAGTTTTCGAATGAAAATTTTCAATTTACCTTTAAATGCAAAATTGTCTTTCCCATTGAATCTTTGGATGTTAAACCGCCTGCATAGAGTCTCTGTGGAAACTTTGGAGCATTGTCATTGACATCGATGACATGGACAGTAACCTCCAGTGTATAATTAATACTATTCGGATTGCTTATCAAACCATTCTCATTGTTTGTCACTTTTATGAGTATTTTAAGTTCATCTGTCACCTCTCGATCTAAGGACGTTTTTAATTTCAGTTGCCTTGTTAGAGGATTCAAATCAAACAATTGAGCACTTTCGTTGTAAAAAGTTTCTATAAAAAGGAAATTGTTAGATTGGATTTAAAATACAAGTGTGAAGTTTACCATCAACAAAATAATATAACCGATACAATTCCTCAGAATCATCCAAGCCCTCATTTTTTGGATCATGAGCTTCGGGTATGTAACGTTCTTCCAGCAAACCGGTGGAATTTTCTACAATTTAAAAATGTTAATGATATTTATTGTTATTATGCCAGAATTCCCACTTACCGGTGAAACTTGTATCAAAAGTAGTTTGAAGAAACATGGGATTGCCTAACATGTCAACGAACACAATTTTTAGATTTTTCAGTATAGCTGATGTACTACCACCACCATCAATTGCCCTTAAGTTTACCTGAAAACAAGTAAGCAAAGGCTATAGTAGAGCGGGACCGACAACACTACAATATGTTAGAAGCTCCCTTATGTCCAAAGCCATTTTGGAAGATTTCGCTTTCTAAATGATGCCATAGAGCACTGCCCAGATATTACCCTTAGCTTCGTGACCAGGGACATTTGCCCAATATTTACGCACTTCGTCGTGCTGTTAGTTGTTGTGTTCCATCCAAAATGTTAGACTTCTTCCCCGTTCCGTCCAGCCTTAAGGTGGGAATACATAAAGCGCTTATTTGGCTGACTTAACCACCCTTATGGTTGCGATGACTATCTCATACATAATCAGATCTCTATCGGGCGTAAATAAAGAATAGTCTCCAAAGCCTTAGTTAGTATAGTCCCCATTGTTCTGCTGATGTCTAAGCAACATATTCTTTGGACTTTCTGCAAAATATGGGTTTTGCATGTTTTATCCCTTCTCCGTAACTAGACTACTGAACCATGTTAGAATAGGTCTAAATACGGTTCTGTAAAACCCGTGAATAAATTTTGGATTTACTCTGCATCTTGAACCTATTGTCATTTTACCGATTGACCAGCATATGGGAGCTTCGTTTGCTCTTTTCAGATAAGTTTTTTTATTTAGGATAACTCCTATGTATTTGACTTAACTGGAGATATCAATTGTCTTATTCAAGAAGACTGGTGCATCTAGGTACCCATTTTACATTTAGTCCCCATGGTCTGGCCCATTTGTAAGCTATCTTCAGGACTGATTTGGCCCTTCTGCACAGAAAATTTGCATTATATCCTCTCAGAAGTCCTATAGCATCGTCTGCGTAATAGACAGGTTGAAATATCTTATTTGTTCCTAATAATTACTTCGTGTAACCTGCAGCTTATATATCTATACCTCAGCAAGTGGCTTATTCAGTTCCGCAGGAATATGTTCACCTCATGTAGAGCGGTTTCCACAGATCTACATTTAACATGTTCTTAATCATGGTATCAACTGTCCGTTTACTTACCAAGTATATTCCAGCTGCCATTACATTTTTCACATAGAGACTGTAAGAATTACGGGATTCCTTTGATAGATGAAAGTATTGATCATGGCCAACTGTAAACCACAGAAATAATTTTTTTTTAACCATTTGGCTTGTTTTTTCCAAATTGAGCAATTTTAAATAATTAGCATTATAACTCTTCAACGATAAATTGCAAAATGTTTGCAAATATTCTATTTTCCGTATTTGCAAACATTCTGCAAATTATCGTTGCAAAGTTGTTTTGAAATTTTTAATTGAACAATGTGATAGGCATATAGATTGTGATAGACAATTATCAACAAACGCTATTAATTAATAATGAATGACCTATACCCCATAACTCACCATCACTGCTGATTTCAAAATGCACATCACCATATTCTCCACCATCGGGATCATAGACTTGAAATTGCTTCAAACGTGTGCTGCAATCTGCTTCGTAAAGTGGACGTAATGGTTCTTGAAGGGAATAACTATCAGAGAAAATAATATTTTGTGGTATATCGATTTTAAGACGTAAGATAAATTATCATCAAATCTTACTTACCACACTCTTATCGATTTTTGTTGAATGGGATATTGTATAACCGGAATATGAAAATTATATGGTTTTACATTGACTTTATACGTTGCCACGTTTTTCAATTTCGGTAAACCATTGTCCGATGCTTCGATTTCCAGACTCCAAATTCCATAAAAACCTTTGAGAGCCTTTCCACATCTTAATTTTCCAATACGATTGTTTACAGTGGACATGGTAAAAAGTTCTTCAAAAGATGATAAATTCGGATTGTTTTCCATAACTTGAAGAAGAACATAAATCGGCATCAAGAACATAATATATAGAAGTAAAATAAAAGGGTAGATTACCTGTTTTGATTGATAGTATTCGGTAGAACAATTCAGAATTTCTTGTATTTTCCTCATCTCTATCCAAAGCAATGAAATCTACTTTAGATAATGTATTCTGAAACATAATTTAAATATAAAGTCAGATCAAACGAAAATCTGTTCTGTCTTACCTCATCATCAGCTTCAGAGAATTCGAAAATTATTTGCTTTGGATCTGGCATTACTGGGGCATTATCATTGATATCCAACAGAGTAACATTGAGAAATGTGGATCGTTGATTAACAGCTACAAAATAATAAAAATTATAAAATCGGATCTAAACACATGTATCACCCATTTAATAAGTTTTCTTAAAATTAAGACTCAAGACAATTAATAACGTACGCCGATAACAGTTCGGTTAGGCCAGAAATTCGCGATATAAAAACCATAGAAATAAACATAGCATTAAAAGATTTTTCCTTAAACCGTAATTTTCCAAAGTACATAGCTATAATTTTTAACCATAGACAAAAGATGTTAACATTACAATCGATATTCACATACGTGGTCAGATCATTCCAAAAAAAAAAAAATATATATCTTTTCATTTCTTTTTTTCATAAAACAAGAATCCAGCCCCAGAACAAACTAACCCTACAAGTTGTTACAAAACCTCATCCAAATTGCCTAGACTCATTAGACTATGCTTACGATAAAAAACTTATATTCCTCCTATACCATCCGATCCCTCCCACAAACCACAAGTGGCAATTGTTAGAGCACTCCAGCATTTAAATGTGAATAAATCTTTTGTGTCTCGTACCATCGCTCGTTACCGTGTACTGGTAGCGTAGCTCGACGTCAAGGAACTGAACGGAAGAAAACAGCAACATCAGCAGAAATGGTTCGAAAAGTAAAGAAGCGACTTAATCGAAACCCACGTCGCAGTGGCCGAAAAATGGATCGTGAGCTGAATATTCCATTCAGCAAATATTGAAAAATGAGCTCGGGGTAAAGCCATTGAACTTCCAAAACGTGCAAGAACTTACACCGCAACAGAAAGAAAATAGACTCAAAAGAGCTAAAGAGATGCTTCGCTTGGTTGAAAGTGGAGAACTGCAGAATTTGGTTTTCTCCGATGAACATTCGTTGTCCAGCAGTTTGTAAACAAACAAATTGATCGTGTTTAGAGGTCAGCTGAAAATGTGCACCTTTGGTTGGCCACCAGAACTCAAGCGTCGGCCATGGTGCCGCCATAACAATCAATGGTCGCTCTCCACTCGTATTAATCGACCGTGGCATCAGAATAAATGCCGAATATTATCGCGAAAATATTCTGGAGGGTGTATTAAAGCCTTGGGCACGCAAACATTTTGGCTGCAGAGCTTGGACATTCCAATAGGACCATCGCACTCAGCACGCGCCACACAAGAATGGTTACAAAATTAGGTTCCTCGCTTTATTTCCAGCGTACAATGACCACCAAAATTTCCGGATACCAATCCTTTGGACTATAGTGTCTGGAGTATATTGGAAAGCAAGGTTTGCACTAAAAAATACCAAAGTGTCGATCACCTCAACCAAGCGCTTCGCCGGGAATGGGCCAAAATACCGCCGAGCATCATTCGGGCAGCGTGTGACGGCTTCATTGGCCGTTTAAAGACCATAATTCGTGCATAAGGTGACCAATTCGAACAAATCTAAACTTATTCTAAAATTTTATGCTATTTCCGACCTTCTTTGCTTTCATTCAATAAAGTTTATAAAAAAATGTAAAAATTATGGCGTTTGACTTTGTTGCAGTTTTTTATCTCGCCCTATAAAATGCAAATTAAAATAGTCCCACACAAGAATAGTAGAAGAATATTCATCATCGTACACAAGCAGCATTGTGATTGGTGGAAACAGAGATTTGGTATCTTTAATATAAAGTAGTAACCTATCCGCTCGTTAGTTTCATGTTTTCAATTTGGGATCCCCTACTTACGTCCATTGACAGCATTTAAGAAATTAAAATTATCCTTAATATCAATGGGCACATAATGATATGTAGTTCCAATGTCACGATCCAAAATGTAGCCATTGCGCAAATTGACATATACTTCTCCGGTCGTAATATTTATTTGAAAAAGATTATGCAAATTTGTAAAGGCACTGTTAATGGCATATTCCAAAGTATTGTGTGGAACTGAAATTATATGAATTGAGTATCAAATATTTACATATATACTTTTTTCAATCTGACTCAAAACTCACTGTCTCGATCATTGTCGTAAGCCTTTATTTGTCCCACATATTGGCCGGTAGTTGCATTTTCCCAAATCGACACTTGTTGTTCGAAAATATCTATTTGGGGTACCTGATTATTGATATCTATTATGGAAATATTAAACTGAAGTTGAAACAAAGTTAGAAAAAAATAAACATCTTTTTGATTTTCAAATTTACCCTTCCCGTTGTTGTATGCACCGTATCCGAGATTATTACTTCATATTCCAAGTGATATATTTTCGGAACATCACATTGTATTATTCCGGCAATTCGTAGTAAACCCGTTGTCTCATTTATGCTGATAAGCCCTAGCAAGGTGAGATTTCCTATGGGCCTACAAAAATCATTCTTATAATCGTTAATATTAATATATTACTTGTTTTGTACCTCAAAGCAAATGTTATTTCATTATTTCCTGGACCATCGATATCAAAGGCTTCAATGGTTCCTAAAATATACAAATTTGTGTAATTATTGATAAGATATTCGTTTTGAATTATAGTTAGTATTCAGAGAATGTAGTTAGATAATAAACTTACCAACTGTGTTCATAATATCCCCCATTTCTGTTACATAGCGTCGTTCATCCAAGGTTCCTATTGCAAACTGAGGTGGATTGTCGTTAAGATCATCCACTCGTATTGTCAAAACAGCTGTAAAACGTATACTTTATAGGAATTATAGCTTAAGGAATCATACATTCGTACATGATCCTTATGAGTAATAAGTTCTCGGATCACAAACTACCGACAAGTTTGTATATTTATAAAAATATGCTCTATATGAAATAGCCAAAATATTTTCTCTGTTCCAGAACATGCAAGAAACTATGAGATTCTGCAGTTTTTTTGATATCTTTTGAAAAATAATTAATAATAGCAAATTTTTGTAGTTCTGGAACAAAGCAAGAATATAATAATAAGCCATGGTTATAAGTAAGGCACAGCCATAATGCCTTGCTGGAAGCTCTAGTTAAACTCTCCAGATGGGCACGCTGCAATGTACTTGGCGTAAACACATCAAAAACAGAGCTCGTATTTTCACAAGGAAGCGGAAAATCCTAGACTTGTCGCTACCAATATTTGATGGTGTTATCCTAAGCCTTTCTTCGGAAGCCAAATACCTCGGTACCATCCAAGACCAGAAACTAAGCTGGAAGAGGAACATCAATCCGCACTAGACACCCTACTGAATTTAAGACCGTTAGGTGTATTTGTAGAGAAACAAGCTGCTATGTGTGCCCTGCTGCTCAATGAACTGAGACAATGACGGAGTCAGCCCTTTGGACACTCCGTCATTCTCAAGTATGTGGGAAGCATAGTAAATCAGGCTATTGCTAGGGATTATATGCCACCTAGGCACAGTTTTGAACCACTTGTTATTCATATACCTAACAGAGACATCTGGATCCGCGACACTTCACCTTTTAACGGTATAGCTGTCTATATTGATGGATAGTGGAACTGGAGCTGGGGTCTATTGTGAAAGTCTAAGTATCCAACAATTCTTCAAACTGAACAACGCCTGTGGCGTTTTTCAGGCAGAAATCTTTGCTGTCAGGAAGGTCATAGAGCTGCTGGCAAATAGAATCAATGAACTGGATGGACCGGACAGGACTTTATATGTCGATAGTCAAGCGCCCTGAAGGCTCTAAATTCATTGACAATCAAATCTATGGTAGTTCTGGAATCAGGAATGCCCAGAAAAAGGTTAAATCGTTTGTCAAACTCTGTTGGGTAATGACTCGGCTGATGAATTGGCCAGACGCGGATCTGAGTCAGTAGATCTAGAGATTGAGAGCTCAGTGAAGCCACCCTTATCTCACTTCTTCCAAGTACTGCATAAGCATTATCTTGGGAGATTTCAACAGAACTGGCTAACTGGAAGGGAATGTAATGTCTTCAAGACGATTTGGCCGTTGAACTCCGAAAGGAGATTAAGGTCACTTATATCCATGACGAAGCTTGAAGCTTGTGGTGGGCCTAAGTACAGTACACTGCAACATAAAGGCCATGACATCCAACGACACTGAATACTGCAGGCTTTGTCAGGACGAGGAAGAAACTGAGACGGCGGAGCATTTACTCTGCCACTACCAAACTCTTATAGGAGTGAAACAGAGGGTACTGGGGAAACCAATTCTGCCAGACTTGTCCTCCCTCTCCGACATCGAGCCAGCAGTCATTCTTCAGTTAGCCAGAAGACTAAAATGGCTAAAGACGACACGTTGATACACCGTGGATGCACATGTTTATGTATGTTTATTTGACATGAGGTTACCTTCCTAATGATGCCAAGCAACAAATCGCTGTTCTTACCTGTTGAAGAATTCTCACCAAACTCCTGATGCATATCTCTAACACGAATGGTTACAAATATTGTGTCATATTTTTCATAGTCTACTTCCTGTGGAAATTCGGGATTGATTTTCAAGTGACCATATACCAAATTCGGAGTCACCTCTACTCCTTCGATAATAAAACATTCACTAAAAAGTGAACTCGCAACCTCTTGGCCACCTTTTGTGGCATACGACATAGACCAAAGAATATCAAATTGTAAATTTGCCGTAGTATCTGGATCTCTTGCTTCGATTTTATCCGTAATTAATTTAAGAGGTCGAGAATTTTCCGT
Organism: Musca domestica; assembly: GCF_030504385.1. Classification (NCBI taxonomy): domain Eukaryota; kingdom Metazoa; phylum Arthropoda; class Insecta; order Diptera; family Muscidae; genus Musca; species Musca domestica. The sequence continues at coordinate 6,713,883 of NW_026712326.1, forward strand.
AACATTTATTATAAGTCGTGGCTGAAAAGAGATAACTTTAATGCTATTTTGCATAATTATTTTTCTACACCCACCATTCTTAATTCGGGAGTTTCATCATTAACATCTAAAATTTTAATTTGCAGCTGAGTATAGGAAGTATGAAGACTTTTCTCAAAGGCTGTTATCAAAGTATCTTTGGCTTGAATCTGTAAAATCATCAATGATTGACGTTCATAGTCAAAGACGTTACTCTTATTTATTGTTATCCAACCAGTATGAGGATCGATGACAATGCCTTCAATGTTGCCAACCAATGAATGTCTGCAAAAGAAAGTTTGCTAGAAAAAGATAACACAAAAAACCAATAGCAATACCCACACAACTTCATCGTTTACATCCCGATCTGTTGCCTGAATTTGCATTATATTTGTACCATTAGCAACATTTTCATATAACTCAATTTCAAATGCATCCGACTGAAATATTGGCCATTCATCGTTCCAATTTAGTAATTCAATGCGAAGAGATATTTCGTCCGTGTGATCTGGATTTTCCACCTCTTTTGCTAATATCTGAGGAAATATTTAGTGAAGACTTGAAAATCTTTTAAAAACGTGTCTACTTACCTTTAGTTGAAATGATCTCCAGTCTACGTTTTCATAATCCAATTTATCTGCCTGTGTTACGGATAGAGAAAAATCAGTTTTTGGTAGCCACTATTCGGTATCATTGCAAAGGCGTTGGAGTGTTGAATTGTCCCGTTATCGTTCAAGAAGTAGATATTATAGGAAGCATTGGTACCCTATAAATAAAGAGTTTAACATATACATATTAGATGGATGTAAGTCGGTTTCATATGTCTTTCTTAAAAAGGAAAACTTAAAAAAAATTAATAAGGCATACATTACAAAAATAGAACATCCTTTAAAAAATGACCAAAAACTGACTAAGACAGTGTTACCCTGAAAAAAAAGTATGAGTCATGGAGGAAGTGAATAAAAACAGTTACAATAATCCATGCCAGTTGGTGCTTTTCCACCATCCGGCAACAATTTTCCTGGTTAAGATTAACGTTAAAACCAGAGCTCCGATTATCGATCTCGAAGAGTACGAGTTCTACAAGAAGTTTATTCTCCACTCTTTTTATACCCTCCACCATTCTATGGAGTTTCCTCCTCGTTCCGACAGAGCCTGCACTATTCGGTGTCGTCGCCCCCACTTTGAAGTCATGGCCCTTATGTTGCAGTGACCTGTAATTAGGTCCACCATATGCTTTAGGTCAGATTTCGTCAAGGAGATGAGTGACGTTGATCACTGACCATATTTTTTTGGAGATATTACAGGGGATGTAATCAGTTCTGATTAAATCTCCCAAGGTAGTGTTTATGTAATACTTGGAAGAAGTGACACAATGGTGGCTTCACCGAGCTATCGATCTTTAGATCTACTGACACAGATCCGCATCTGGCCAATTCATCTGCTGATTCATTGCCGAATATGTTACAATGACCCGGGAACCCAACAAAGTTTGACAGACGTTTTAAACTTTTCCAAAGAATATCTGCATTCTAGAACAGCCATAGATTTGAGTGTAACAGAATTAAGATCCTTCAAGGCCGCCTGACTATCGACATATATCGTCACCGGTCCGGTCCGTTCAGTTCATTGATTCTGTTTTCCAAGAGCTTCATGGCTTTTGCTATAAGCAAAGACTTCTGCCTGAAAAACGTCGCAGTCGTTGTTTAATTAAGAGGATCTCCGGATATTCAAGCTTTCACAGAAGACTCCAGCTCAGCGTGCCACTTTCCATCTTTGAACCATCAGTATAGACAGCTACACCGTTAAAAGATGGTGTGTTCCAGATCCAGATGTCCCTGTTTGGTATATGGATGTCCAGTGATTCGAAACTTTGCCTGGGTGATATATAATCACTGTTTATAGCCCTACATAAGTTAGTATCGGCCGAACAACTAATTCATATAACCATTTGATTACATGTGGCTTAAGTCCCCAACTCTTCCCTATAGTGTTTCTGCAAGAATAGAGTCGCTTGCTCCTCGATGTTCCTTTTCCAATTGAAGAATGTTACTACGATAACCGTTTTTCTTTTATGATATCGGCTCAAATTGTAGAACTAGAAGATTGTGGCAGTTTCTGGAATAGAACATATATGTACACAAAAGAGCATCCTTTGTCTGGCCATCCATTATTTTAGGTATAAACTAACACGGCCTTCGCCACGCCCAATACGCTTTCGGATAAAATTTTAAACCATTTGCACAAATACTGGGAGCGACCTGAGGGAAGGACTTTCGGTAGGATTTTTTAATCGAGCTACTTCTAATTTTAGTCCCATCTGACCAAACGACTGGTAATGCTAACTAGAACTGGAGATCGCGGGCGTCTTAAGCTCTTCATTCTCTCTTATTAACCCCTTTATTTACGTTGGACTTAAGAAGGCTATTTTTAAGTGAGATTCGAGATGGAAGACGTCTCAAGGTCTATAAAAGTCGAGAGATAAATGGAAATTGCAGTCTTACTCACCAAATCCATATCCTCTATAAAAAATTTTTCCAAAGGCAATGTTAGGTATTTCCCCTCCAATATTTGTACAGTCTGCGGTTGCAGTGTTATTTCTGGTCTATGATCGTTTATATCCTGGACAATTAATATTGTGGAATTGCAAATGACCCATGTTGCATTGTCGCATTTATAGGCACACGTCTAAAACAATTTCATTGAACATACCAAATTTTAATTAAAATATGAAATACACATAACTTATTACTCACATAAAAACTAAATATCTGTTGATTCAAAACATCACGATCAATTGGTCTAACATGTAAAATTCCGGACGTAACATTAATGGAAACAATGTTAGAATCTGCAAATACAAGATAAAGGAAATAATTCTTAACGATTTTTGGAAAACTTTTGAACTCACAGTCTTCTTCAAATTCCAAACGATAACAAATGGGTTTGTTAATTCCAGTATCACCATCGATGGCCTTCAAGGTAAAAATCTATAAAGTGAAACTTTTTGTATAATCAAGATTAAAATTGTAATTCCACACCAAATTACCTGCTCCGACTTTTCATCAAATGTTGCAGTTGTTAAAGGTTTCACCCAAATTGGATCTCTATTTGGCAGATCAATAACTTCAAGTATTGCAAATATATCTCCGGTGTTGTTATTGGCATCATAAACTTTTACATCCAAATTGTATAAGGCCTTCTCTTCATAGTGTAAATCTTGTAAAATTCTGAAATATTATTTAAAGTCCAAATTGATATTCATTCAAGCTTAGTCTCCTCATGTTGATACCCACTTTAATTTGTAGTGTTTTTCATAGGTTGTAGTTTCACCAAACTCTATGAATGTGAACAAAGGTTGCAGACTTAAGTCAGTTGCCACCTCAATGTGAATATTGTTACGATCCATACCGTCAGGGTCATACACAGAGAAAATGCATTCCGTAAGATAATTAGAATGGAGTTCCTAAGAAAATAAATAATTTGTAAAACAAATCTTCTCTCACATATTTATTTTGAATGTGATTTTTACCTCAACTCGACATGGTGATGGTCCATATGTTACGGTGGGGTTATTGTCGAATATGTTTTCCAGCGTTACAAAAATGCTCTGCTCCACGGGATTCACAATATTTGGGTCTTTAAGATAAACTTGAAAAAAATATATCCGCTGTAGAGGATTTTCGTAATCTTGGCGCTTTTCGATCGTTATATACCTATTGGAGATTATGAAACAAATTAAATTTAGTCACTGCAAGCTTACAAAAAGTTTTCTTTAATGTGAATTTTTGGGGTGTAATATAAATGATAAAGAGCAAACGACATATTCATAGGTATGACGTCTATGGTTAAGTAAGGTTAGGTTAAAGGTTGCGCGGTTGTATAAACAACCACTCCACTCTGAGACCTTTTGGTCCATTGTGTTCATCCTAATTTAAGAAGATGGGAGAATGGAATACAAAGAAGAGAAAAGAAATGAATAGCGGATAGTGAAGTAGTGAGATTCTGAATAAAGAGTAGAGAAGTCAGTAGGTTTGCATCCACGGTGTATCAGCGTGTCGTCGTTAGCCATTTTAGTCTTCTGGCTAACTGAAGAATTACTGCTGGCTCGATGTCGGAAAGGGAGGACAAGTCTGGCAGAATTTGCTTACCCAGTAGCCTCTGTCTCACTCCTATAAGAGTTTGGCAGTGGCAGAGTAAGTGCTCCATCGTCTCAGTTTCTTCCTCGTCCTGACAAAGCCTGTAGTATTCAGTGTCGTCACACCCCATTTGGATGTCATGGTCTTTATGTTGCAGTGTCCTCTACTTAGGCCCACCACAAGCTTCAAGTCCAGCTTCGTCATGGATATGAGTGACCTTGATCTCCTTTCGGAGTTCACCGGCCAAATCTTTTTGGAGACATTACATCCCCTGCCAGTTAGCCAGTTCTGTTGAAATTTCCCAAGATAATAATTATACAGTACTTGGAAGAAGTCACATAAGGGTGGCTTCACTGAGCTCTTAATCTCTAGATCTACTGACTCAGATCGCGTCTAGCCAATTTATCGGCCGATTCATTGCAAGATATATTACCGTGACCAGGGACCCAAGAGGGTTTGACAAACAATTTAACCTTTTCCAGATCATTCCTGCATTCCGGAACTGCCATAGATTTGATTGGAAATGAATTTAGAGCCTTCAGGGCTGCTTGAGTATCGACATATATAGACCGGTCCGTCCAGTTCATTGATTCTATTTGCCAGCAGCTCTATGACCTTCCTGATTTTTGCCTGAAAAACGCTACAGTCGTTGTTCAGTTTGAAGAATCGTTGGATACTTAGAGTTTCACAGTAGACCCCAGCTCCCGTTCCACTTTTCTTCTTTGACCCATCAGTATGGACAGTTATACCGTTAAAAGTTGGAGTGTCGCGGGTCCAGATGTCTCTTTTAGGTATATGGATATCAAGTAATTCAAAGCTGTACCTAGTGATATATAATCGCTAGCTATAGCCTGATTTCCTATGCTTTCCACATACTTAAGAATGATGGAGTGTCCAAAGGGCTGACTCCGCCAATGTTCCTCTACTAATACTTACGACTTCTTTGATTTCGTCGCTAACTTGCCGACAAATTTCGTCAATTACTGTAATTACAAACATTTTAATTATACCGACCTTTGTCAGTAACTCAAAAATTGATTTAGAGAACTTCACTACAGATCATGGTGTAGTACATATGTAACATTCTTAAACCTCACATGAATTCTCGGAGTCAACTAAAATTAATATTAACTGATCTTACCATTCATTATCTGTAAAATTTATATGGGCTCCCAATAGACTGTTGTCACCAATGTCAAAAGCGCCCAGCATTGGTGTTCCATCGGTACCTTGAATGTTACTTAAAATTAAAACATCAACACAATAAAACACGCCGTAATCTTTATCTTACCATTGTAGTTTATTTTAGCCAATTTATATGGAACAGGCAGTTCTTCCTTAACATTAATTTTTTGTACACTTGCTGTAGAGTTATGGGCAGTTATCCAAGAAATGCCATCGGTATTTGCATTTAGAAAATACGGTTCCATCCATTCATTTTGTGTTGAGACTGCTGACACAAAGGGTTAAAAAAGTGTATCATTATTTATTTTTCAAATTTCAAAGCAATAAAGTGAACCGAAATTTTGATACCCTCCAACATCAGAAATAGAACCCAGTATTGTCGGGATGGAACATTAGTGTTTTCGAAAATGTTAAGAGATATCGAAAATGTTAAACAGCAAAACTAGCACACAGCAAATCTCTCACTTCCATGCACACTAAGAATTGAATAAGTGTTCTTCCCATTGGATTTCATTTTTTTAATTTGTTCCCTCAGGAAAGATCCGGGATAGTTACACAGAATTAAGGGTGTAAAATAATGAGAGTTTTTAAGCTCAAAACTTAATTTTTCATTCGATAAACCGTTTTTGTTCATTTGGTTATTAGGGTTAAGGCTTTTATAAAATCCCACTTTCACATACCATTATTTAAAACTGCAATTAACAATATGTTTATAACATAAATAAAGTTTTGAAATGTAATCATTTTTTCCAATTACATAAGTAAAATTGATTTTACATAAGAGTTTAGATTTTTAAAATATTTTTTTTTTATTAATATTCCACTTTTTATTGATGTTTAAACTTTGTAAATTTGTATGAAATGTAACTTAGATGACAAATATTTTCATACTGAAGCCTCAAAACAAACTGTTTTATTTATCTTAAGGTTGTCTTGTATCAGAACATGGCCTGATAACATACCGATTGATAACATCATTTGGGATGGTATCCACTCCAATCAAATACACATATTTGAACTAATATTTTTTTAAACTTTTATTCGTAATATACAAATAAAAATTATGCAAAAATATAATAACATTATTTATAAAAAGGTATTTCAACACGACCCGCCTTTGAATTTACAGCTTCCCAACAGGTACAATGAAACGTCATTCCATCCATTTGATCAATATATAGCTTTCCATCTAAATGGTCCATTTCATGTTGAGCTATCCTAGCATTCCAACCGCTTAATTGTAATTCATTGGGTGTATCTCGTTTGCCAATTCCCGTGAGCGTCACTGAGTCGTAACGTTCTACCTCCGCCGAAAATCCACGCACACTCATACAACCCTCAGGATGTTTATGTTTGGTGTAATTTGTTATTTTCAGTGTGGGATTTATCATGACCTTAAAAGCGAATTGAGACAATTGCATTAGCATGTTCTTCAATTTATGATACTTTGCAAAAGGTAAAATAAAATTTCCAATAATCAATAAATAAAAAAAAAATAAATGCAGTATAGTCATTATACCCTACACCACAAGGTGGTCAGGGTATTATGTTGCATTTGTTTGTAACAAGCAAAAGGAAATGAGGTAGAGCCATAGTTCCTTTTGATGATCTGCATAGGATCACATTCTGAGTTGATTTATATATCCATGTCCATGTATTTTTGTAAACAAGTTACAGGTCACATTTATTGCGCAACCCAGATGAAATTTTGCACAAATCAATTGTTTGACCCTAGGACGAACCCTATTGGAATTGGAGATAATCGGTCAAAACTTAGATATAGCTCCCCTAAATATCTTCGTCCGATTTGCTTTTTATTGTGCACCAAACGTGTAATATCAGTCCAAATAATATGGAATTTTGTATATATGAGCAAAATAGGTCTGAAAATAAGTATGGTAAATTGGATCGAAATCGGTTCAGATATAGCTATAGCTCCCAATAAATATATTGTTCATCCGCTTTGTTATTTTTGTCCTCCGCAGTCGTAATACGCACTCTGTAACAACGATCTTTTGAAACAAACACAGTTCAGAAATACCTTTGATAAATGTTATCGAGATTCAGATTCGAGGTTCAGATTCCGATATTGCTCCCATATATATCTTTATCCGATTTCAAGTTAATTGGTCCAAATGGGATACAATTTGGCACTTACTTTTTGAGTCTAGGAATAGCTATAGCTCCCACATAAATTGTTCATCCAATTTGTTGTATTTGTTCTCCACAGCCGTAATATGCACTCCGTAACAACGATATTCGGGGAAGTACATGAAATATAGCTTAGAAATACCTTCGCCAAATTTAATCGAGATCGCTTCTGATTTGGCTATAGCTCCTATATATATCTTTATCCGATTTCAAGTTAATTGTTCATCAAATGGGTAATACAAGCCCTAATCAATCCCACGGCAGCGGGTTCTACGACACCGGATTGACCCGAAACAACAACACTCCAGTTTCGGCCAGCTGCCAACACAGTGTATACATGTTCGTGTTTGTTTATTTTTCTGTTTTGGGAGCAGCACATCCCGGAATGCTTGCTCCGGATTCTTTTGGTCCGTGCCGGGCTTGAGGAAAACCCCGGACCATGGTTCTGTACGGTTTGCCAGAACACCATCCACCATAGATCAGTCTCGGTGCGATGTAATGGATGCAGAGGATGGGTGCATTTTAGAAATTGTTCCGGTTTAACCCGGTTGCGAGACTGTAGCGATAGGGACTATGTTGCTTCGTGCTGCACCAACGTAGTCCCCAGTGAGTCCACGACCTCGTCGTCAACTTCCGAGTCGTCGTCGGAGTATGGAACTCCCCCGCAGTCTCCAGAACAGCAACCTTTACCGCAGCACTTAACGCCACATGTTGCTGTTCCAATTCCGGACAATGCCTCGTTCTTGCAGTTCAATTGCAACGGACTCCGAGGTAAAATTGATGAGATAGTGGATTTTATGAATCGGAGGAATATTAAGATCGCAGCGGTGCAGGAAACCAAACTCAATGAAAATTGTAGCTTACAACGTTGCAATGGTTACAACGTATTGAGGAAAGATCGCACCAGAAGTGGAGGTGGGGGATTAGCGTTCCTGATACACCATTCTGTTCAATACAGACCTATCTCGCTTGAGCTAGTCTCTAGTGACCCATACATGGAGTGTATGGGGGTAGCAGTCAAGTGTGGTACTGCCGAGGTAGAGGTGCTTAATGTGTATATCCCGCCGGTTAATAGCTGTGAACCGCGTTACTTGCCTAATATAAGCCCACTTTTGGAAGACAATAACCGCCTGGTACTAGGGGACTTCAATGCCCACCATGAGTTGTGGCATTCCGTCCTAGGTAATGACCAGAGGGGATCAGCGTTGGCAGAGGAGATTGACTGCTCCACATTTTGCACGGTAAACGAGGATGCCCCCACCCGAATAAGAGGAGAGTGTCACAGTTCGCCAGATTTAACCATCGTGTCACCCGGTCTGATAAATGACGTGACTTGGCAACCCGTCATTTCTCTTGGCTCAGACCATCTCCCGATAATCGTCTCCATCAGCAGATCGCCCGATTTCATAACCTCTGAACGCCGCACTTTCCTTAACCATGGGAAAGCCCACTGACCCGAGTTCAGAGAGTTCACCAACCTTCGCTTCAGAGAACTGCTCATTCCTTCTTATGTTCGGGTAGCTGAAAGGATTTTCCGGGACATCATCAAAGCTGCACATTTAACGACGTAACTGTGACTGATCCGAAGAGGTGCGCTGGCTGTTTTAACCGCCAATTTGTCGAGCACCCCGAGAGTGATAGGGCGAGGCGAAGAGTACTACGTCGTATAAGAGCTCTTCCCGCCGAGGATGTACCTCCACAGTTTACGATGGGTGATGTTGCGAATGTCATACGAAACGCTAAGTCATCTAAAGCGTTGGGCCCGGACGGAATAGCAATGGTAATGTTGAAGCAACTGGATACGCCGGGAGTTGAGTATTTAACCAAAGTCCTTAACTTGTCGTTAGCCACCCACATAGTTCTCGAAGCCTGGAAAATGGGCAGGGTGGTCCCGCTACTGAAGCCTGGCAAGGATGCCAGCAAAGGCGAACCATACAGGCCAATTTCGCTTTTGTCGCCAGTAGCAAAGACTCTCGAGGCCTTACTCCTCCCCAGTATTAGAGGAAACTATTCAGTTGCTAACCATCAACACGGTTTCCGTCCACTACATAGCACTACAACAGCATTGCACGCCATATCCACACATATCAGTCGAGGACTCAACCAGAACAGGCCGTGCCACAGAACAGTAGTGGTGGCTCTCGACCTATCAAAGGCCTTTGATACGGTCAACCATGCCACGCTGTTCGAGGACGTTGAGAACACTACCCTCCGGCCAAGTTTGAAACGTTGGATAGTCAACTATACGTGTGGACTATACGTGGAATTCCGAAATAAGAAGTCCAAGCCTCGTAGAGTGAAACAGGGAGTTCCCCAAGGTGGGTGATATCTCCGGAACTGTTTAACCTCTACCTTTCCGGAATTCCGCGCCCTCCAGACGGCATCGAGATCGTAACTTATGCGGATGATTGTACGATCATGGCGTCGGGTCCTGTAGTTGATGACACATGTGTCAGGGTGAATAACTATCTCGCGGAGCTTGCAGCCTTCTTCCACGCGAGGAATATGAAAATATCCGCCACTAAATCGACGGCCACACTATATACCACATGGACTGCGGAGATGAGAACACAGCTGAATGTGCAGGTCGAGGGGCATATAATTCCGACCACCAACTACCCCAAAATCCTTGGGGTCACATTCGATAGCATGTTCAAGTCTTCCGCGCAAGCCACAGCTATTTGCGATAAAATGAAAAGTAGGAACAAGGTCCTCAAGGCGCTAGCCGGCAGCACTTGGGGTGCGGATAAGGAAACCTTGTTGACCTCTTATAAAGCGATAGGTCGGTCTGTGGTTAGCTATGCGGCTCCAGTGTGGTCGGCGAATACAAGTGCAACGCAGTGGAAATGTATTCAGACCTGCCAGAATGCCACCCTGAGAACTGCAACAGGGTGCCTCCTCATGACGCCTGTGGACCACTTACATGAGGAGACGAAGGTTCTTCCCTTACGTCAGCATAATCATATGCTTTCGTTGCAGTACCTGCTTGGGTGTTATCGCGGGAGTCACCCTAACCACCATTTGGTGGATAGAACTCCTCCACCCAGGCGTGTCAGGAAGGACCTGCACGATCTAGAGAGAGAGGTCCAGCGATATAAGAGAGAGCCTCTAGATCATGAAGCCTATCAAGCGGGTCTGAATAGCATTCATACTGATGCAGTCACAGAGGTAGTTAATAATTACCGTATGAATGCCATACTCGGAGTCCACCCCCCATCCATTGCAGCTGAAGAACGTCGGCTGCCTAGGCAAACGATACTGTACGGGTCTAGTCGGGGTCTTGGACCCGGACTTTGGGTCCCAAGAAAAAAATAGTTTCCCGGGATCAGGGTAAAAATACCTACCAGTGGAAAAATTTTTGAAAAGTTTTTACTAAACTAGAGTTAAGCCTATGTTTCATATCTATCCTTGACTAATTTTCCCATTTTTAGACATACTTTGCATATTTAACAAATACAAGTTTTTATGGGAAATTTGTGAGAATTACATCATACCAACTATGATTATTATAGATATAATTAAAAGTTAAAGGAACTATTATATTCGAGAAATATCCTCCCCTGAATCGATTTTTACTAAATTTGCCAAGGAATTTGTGCCTTTTCAATTAGGGCTTGTTGTTGTTGTTGTAGCAGTTTTACACGTTCTGTTGTTTTTTCCGACTAATCTGGTTCTTCCTCAATGTCCAGGTTTAGGAATTCTGCTACCTTTATGGGCTGTAGCCATAGATCCTCTGGACGGACTTGAATAGGTTTGGCAGGACAATTAAACAAGTGCAGCGTGTTGCGCGGGCCTGTCGTTCCGCACATCCTCATCAATTCGTGCTCAATACGAATTGAGACGGCTGCACCATCCTGAACGTAGTTGGGCCAAAACTACCCTGGTTTGCCTAGGCAGCCGACGTTCTTCAGCTGCAATGGATGGGGGGTGGACTCCGAGTATGGCATTCATACGGTAATTATTAACTACCTCTGTGACTGCATCAGTATGAATGCTATTCAGACCCGCTTGATAGGCTTCATGATCTAGAGGCTCTCTCTTATATCGCTGGACCTCTCTCTCTAGATCGTGCAGGTCCTTCCTGACACGCCTGGGTGGAGGAGTTCTATCCACCATATGGTGGTTAGGGTGACTCCCGCGATAACACCCAAGCAGGTACTGCAACGAAAGCATATGATTATGCTGACGTAAGGGAAGAACCTTCGTCTCCTCATGTAAGTGGTCCACAGGCGTCATGAGGAGGCACCCTGTTGCAGTTCTCAGGGCGGCATTCTGGCAGGTCTGAATACATTTCCACTGCGTTGCACTTGTATTCGCCGACCACACTGGAGCCGCATAGCTAACCACAGACCGACCTATCGCTTTATAAGAGGTCAACAAGGTTTCCTTATCCGCACCCCAAGTGCTGCCGGCTAGCGCCTTGAGGACCATGTTCCTACTTTTCATTTTATCGCAAATAGCTGTGGCTTGCGCGGAAGACTTGAACATGCTATCGAATGTGACCCCAAGGATTTTGGGGTAGTTGGTGGTCGGAATTATATGCCCCTCGACCTGCACATTCAGCTGTGTTCTCATCTCCGCAGTCCATGTGGTATATAGTGTGGCCGTCGATTTAGTGGCGGATATTTTCATATTCCTCGCGTGGAAGAAGGCTGCAAGCTCCGCGAGATAGTTATTCACCCTGACACATGTGTCATCAACTACAGGACCCGACGCCATGATCGTACAATCATCCGCATAAGTTACGATCTCGATGCCGTCTGGAGGGCGCGGAATTCCGGAAAGGTAGAGGATAAACAGTTCCGGAGATATCACCCACCTTGGGGAACTCCCTGTTTCACTCTACGAGGCTTGGACTTCTTATTCCGGAATTCCACGTACGACTGGCGTCCACACGTATAGTTGACTATCCAACGTTTCAAACTTGGCCGGAGGGTAGTGTTCTCAACGTCCTCGAACAGCGTGGCATGGTTGACCGTATCAAAGGCCTTTGATAGGTCGAGAGCCACCACTACTGTTCTGTGGCACGGCCTGTTCTGGTTGAGTCCTCGACTGATATGTGTGGATATGGCGTGCAATGCTGTTGTAGTGCTATGTAGTGGACGGAAACCGTGTTGATGGTTAGCAACTGAATAGTTTCCTCTAATACTGGGGAGGAGTAAGGCCTCGAGAGTCTTTGCTACTGGCGACAAAAGCGAAATTGGCCTGTATGATTCGCCTTTGCTGGCATCCTTGCCAGGCTTCAGTAGGGGGACCACCCTGCCCATTTTCCAGGCTTCGAGAACTATGTGGGTGGCTAACGACAAGTTAAGGACTTTGGTTAAATACTCAACTCCCGGCGTATCCAGTTGCTTCAACATTACCATTGCTATTCCGTCCGGGCCCAACGCTTTAGATGACTTAGCGTTTCGTATGACATTCGCAACATCACCCATCGTAAACTGTGGAGGTACATCCTCGGCGGGAAGAGCTCTTATACGACGTAGTACTCTTCGCCTCGCCCTATCACTCTCGGGGTGCTCGACAAATTGGCGGTTAAAACTCTAGTTTAGTAAAAACTTTTCAAAAATTTTTCCACTGGTAGGTATTTTTACCCTGATCCCGGGAAACTATTTTTTTCTTGGGACCCAAAGTCCGGGTCCAAGACCCCGACTAGACCCGTACAGTATCGTTTGAAATTATGAAAATACCTATCCAACAAGTGGTCACATGATGGCGTAAGTAGTCACGGTTCGGAAGTTATAGTGAAGTTATCGGATTTTTGGACCCGGATTTTTTATAAAACCCCCAAAAAGTCAAATTATAGCTGACACTCTTACCTTTCCAAAATGATACAATTTGTGCTAATACCTTTTTCGGGGCTAGAGATATGGGTATTTCCATCCGCATAACCCGATTCTAACCAGTTTATTAAAATTATGTTTTCAGTAAAAAAAGGTTTATTTCGCGTAGCCGTCGTTGGGATTACAAAAGTTTTCTAAATTTGACGCTTTCCGTAAGCCCCGGACGAAGGCCGGCTATTTACAAAAAGTGTCAAATTTAGAAAACTTTGGTTCGCGTTAACCGGTCAGGGACATACCCAGAGGAGAAAATCTCAAAAGCTATCCAATTTAGAAAACTTTGGTTCGCGTAAGCCGGTGTGGGACATACCCAGAGGAGAAAGTCTTACAAAAAGTGTCAAATTTAGAAAACTTTGATTCGCGTTAGCCGGTGTAGGATATACGCAGAGGAAAAATCTCAAGGCCGGCCGAAGAGGCTTTCCAACGATACCTATATTGCCTATATCGGGTAATAGGGTCTGTGTCCAGGCCGTGTCTTGAACTCGGATTTTCTGGGGTCCCGAGTCTGTTCCCCAAGAAAAAAAAATAGTTTCCCGGAATCAGGGTAAAAATACCTACCTCTGGGAAAATTTTCGAAAAAATCGAAGAGTTTTTACTAAACTAGAGTTGTTCCGAAAAATATAATTTAGATTGAACAAGAGCCAAAGTAGTTTAATTTTTGTTTGCACCTGAAATGTAATGGCAGTTTGGCGATCTAGATAAATTTTGCAAAAGGTTAGGTTTAGTCAGCGTTTTGCGAATTCGTCTGGGGTATAAACAAAAAGTACCGCCATCGACAGTAAGTGCAATATTGAAACAACACATACTAGTTGGTATACAATTAAAACATGTTAAAATATTCATGACCACAAGGACACTTGCCTTAACACAATTGTCGAACTAGAGTTTCTTTCCACTGGGACAGATCAAGTATAATTGTCACATACTAATACAAAGAAGATATCAAATTTTAAGACGTCAATTACTCCAAAACCTTACAGAGACAACAGAAATATGGCAATGGGGGCAACATTAAATTTCATAAAACATCAGTTTTTTCACTAACTCACCGTCAATGGCAGTGTTGACATTTTCCTCGCCTCATAAACCTCTTTTTTAAATTTGTCTTTCAGACCTTCACGGAACTCCATAACTATTATCCGCAAAGATATACCAATTTGTGGTGCTGCAATGCCAACGCAATCATATTTGCGTAGAACTTTGATCATTTGATCTATGATCAAATCAATTTCTTTACTATTTATAACATCCTCTGGAACGTCCACGGCTTTTGATCTCAGGACTGGGTCACCAACTTGTGTGAAGTGTCCATATGGAGGTTGATTACTCGATTTCGGTGACCAAAATTCACGATATTTTTGGGCAAAAGTTTTGCACTTCAGAGTCGTTGTTGAGAAGAAACGTTTCGAGTGATTTATCAGGGCTATGGGTAAAAGGTTGACTTTTTGCAAAGCCATTGCTATTTGTGTTTATTGTGCTTATTTAATTAATATGTGAAGTTAAAGAAGTTAAACTATTATGTTTATGCTGTTTATGCAATCCCAGGCGAATAAAAAAAACTCCGTACCGGTATGTTTTGTCAACAAAAGACAGCTGTTTATCGTCGAAATGTTACAATGGGAGTGTTCGTCAACCTTCTATAACATATGAACAAATAAAAGTTGTTGAATTACTGACATTATTGAATATTAATATTGCCAAATAAAAAATAATGCTAAAATAAAATTTGTAAAAACATAAACAAATTACAAAGATAGGACAAGACAGAGTCAAAATATGGCAGCCCTGTGAAAATACCTCTGTTGTTATGTTATCGTAACAACAATATGAAATAGCTTATGCAATATGAAACAGAATTTGAAACATTTGTCAATTTTTTTGGCTTTTTTTCTATAAACGTGTTTTTACACCCTGCTCCTTGAAAAGGAGGGTATATTAACTTTGTCATTCCGTTAGTAACATTCCTAAATATTCATCATATTCATAATGTATTAATATTCATAGTCCATCTATTATTTGACGTTGAGCGTCAACATTTAGCAGAACAATTTGTATTGTGCCTATGATGGTTGGTATTGAAAATAAGATATATCGGTCCAAGTTTTGACATAGCCCCCATATAACGGTACATTTTTTCCATGGATTTGTCTAAAAACTGGTATTGGTAGGTTATAATGCATTCTAGCTTGTGTGGCGAAACATTGTATGCATAGGTCCACGTTTTGGTATAGCCCCCATATAAAAGCACCTCCCGATATTCCATATTTTGATAAAATTTGGTATTTTTAGTTCATAATGGGTTCTAGCCCGGTGGCAGAGCATTGAACATTTAGTTCGACTTTTTCCTATAGTGCACATATAACTATACCCACCGATATTCGGTATTTTGATAGTCCTAGTCACATTCAATTCAAAATAATTTTAAAAAGAGTTTGCTAGAAGTTAATGGATAAATTTCATCTAATAAAAGGTGTGAGTTACTGGAAAATTATTTTTATTATATAGTGACATGGTAAAATTTAGAAGGTAACGTCATGTAATCATATGTTTGCAATTTTCAGAATTTATCCATTTGACAAGATCTTATTGTCAAAATGTTTATTTAAAATTCAATTTTACATACACATCTCAGCGATGGGAACTTGTTTTCTATGAAGTAAAATTTGACAAGGTAAATTACAGAAAAATGCAGTGCTGGTTATTAAAAGTTGAAATGAGGTTACCTTGATTTAATTGTACCAAGTATAATGCTAAACTTAGTGCTGAAAATCGAAGGAAAATTTGGAAGCTATTTTATTTATCTTACCATAGACTTTGACAAGTATTATTTTATACTCTCAAATATAAAATCGACTATTGATCGATTAGTGAAATCTCAAAACATTATATTTTATTGGACTGCAAATGCAATGTGTCTTATATTACACATACACCTACACCATAATCATTTGCTTACTCTCTAGGAAAATATAAACTACAATCTCAAATTTCAATTCAAACTTGAAGCTTTTGATATCTATTGTTTTTATTGTAGAATTAAAAAAGAAAACAGAGCTTAGCTTTGGATAAAAACAATTATTAACATAAACACAGAACGGCATATCTATACTACAGTCCTTTACTATATAGGTTATTATGCTAAAAAGATCATAATTTAGATCACAAAACGTTTATTTTATTTTTTAAATATAATAAATAGTGCGTAGAGTTGAAGAATACTTATGTTAATTACTACTACTTTTTAAGTCCATATAAATACGATAGCATAGTGTTTCAATTCAGATTCCCATTTAAATTCATAAAGTATTTATGAGCAATTGGAAGGAATTTTTGGTGTTATTACATATTTATGTTTTAAACAAAGGATTTTATTGTTCAGTTCCAAATTATGTAGACCGTTTTTTTGGTTTATTTTGATTATTACAGATCATTATTTTATGCTTGGCATCTACCGTGCAACATGATCATTTCTTTCTAGACTTAGATTTCGTTTTGCAACTATTCGTGATTATTCTCATTCATATATTTGGCAACACACAACATATTTTGTTGAATTGATATTTAAAAATAATCTAAATTTATAGCAAATGTGTCATTCTCTCGCAATCTTTGCTTCGACGTAAATACAAAGATCGCAAGGGGTTGACTTTTTCTGGCATTTCACTAAGATAGAATTCTTTGCGACTACAGCAGCCATAATCTTATATCATGCGATTTACCAATGCAGTCTTTTATATATAAAACATACACATTTAATAGCTAAACACATAAAAAAAAATATTGTTGTCAGATATATTGTGTAGCT
The DNA here is from genome assembly GCF_030504385.1 of Musca domestica. Taxonomy (NCBI): domain Eukaryota; kingdom Metazoa; phylum Arthropoda; class Insecta; order Diptera; family Muscidae; genus Musca; species Musca domestica. The sequence goes on from NW_026712326.1 coordinate 6,731,021, forward strand.
TGAATTTTAATATTTTAGAATTTAATTCGGAACTGAACTTATATTTGGTATGATTTTCTTTTATAAAATTTAGGCTGTCTTGTGGGTTTAATATAAGAATGAGTTTATATATCTGTATGCGACTTGACCTAAAATATTCATATGCACAATTGGCATGTTGAACATTTTCCGAAAATTACTTTTTACTAAAAATCCCACGATAGACCAAAATTTGTCTTTGCTGTTATTGTAGTATATATACTTGTAATTCCCAGTACATGGTGACTCCATGTGTTTATGTGCTTAGTTTTTTATAGAATTTGGAAAATGGCTGGGACATATCACCGAATATAAAGAACATCGGTCCTCTTGTGCATTTTATGACTTGTAATATCAAGCTAATCAATTGATAGACGATCATTATAATGGCATACAGTGATAATACATACGATGTACCCAAAGTATACTCATCAAATACTTCACTGCAATCGTCTGGCATCATAAGTGGTATATTCCAAATACGACCAATAAGTTGCGGATGACAAATTGCTGTCAATGTCAAATATACTCCAAAGAACAGGGTGCATATGCTGAAAACCATGCCGGCATTATAGTATCGCAGATTATATTGTCCCACACAACAATCTAGCCAATAGCTATGATGGCTTTGCATCATTATGCAGGCATTGCAGACATGACAATGTATAGTACGAGCCGAGACGTATTTACGACATACATGGCACATGTTAGTCTGGTGAGAGTTTGCCCTATTCTTCTGAGATCTTATGGGCGAGTCGTTATCTATCAACAATGCAGTGTGGGCAGCAGCTTCCTCTTCCTCCTCCGCTGCAGTTGCTTCGGTAATGTCAGCCAAATCATCATCTGTCGAACGACTGGGTATATCATGGCATGCAGCAGCATGTTTTTTTGTTTGCCACATAAAGTAGACACTTGCACAGCCCATTAGAACTAATATGCAATTTTCCTCTGGTAGCAATTCTAATAGCGGCACGGCAAACTGCAATCCCGCAACCATATACACAACTGACCACCATAACCACATGTAAAAGAATCTCGTCTTTACATTGTTACGTTTGATATACTGATGGGCGTATCCCAAGAAGACAATAATTGAGCCCAACATTATGTACGATGTTACTTCGTTAAGGGCGGCAAGACCCAAAACCAGGGGATATACAGCACCAGGTATAATGGCCTCCATTGAGATTCGTTTAGCACCACCTCTCCACGGTAAACGCAAACGATCTTGGAATGTTAAAAGCATATTACGCTTATTAGAAGCGTCTACTTTGTTGCAGGTAATACAGTCGGTAAAGGCAGTATCCAAATCCACGCAGTTACAACAACAGCCCAGGATGTGAAACCGCTGTTTGTCACGATCAATGTACTCGCAACAGCAAAGCGAAGAATCTATCTGAGACTCCTCTTCACCGGCTTTTTGAGCAACGGCTATATAGTCGTAATTGGTCATTATATTGAATGTTGTCACCAGTATCAACGAAGTACGAAGGTTTTATATGAGTCCAATATTTCCAGGAAGCAGCATGAAAATATACATAATCGCAGTCTTATAAAGAATTGTTCTTTTGCATAAAATCACAAATAATAGTAAACCAACTGAAAAGGACTGAACACACAAATAATTTTATCAAACAAAAAGCGATATAAAACAAATAATTGACAAAAACAGAATAAATTAAAAATTAACTTTAGTGATTTACCGATTCCAAAATTAGTTAGTTTACAAATATTTTGCAGCTCCACAGACAAGGACTTGACGCATTTGATAGTGTTGTTCTGTGTATTCTGCATTAGCGGTTAGTTGGCCACGTAACGTACGTCGTTTTACAAGTACCGGCTATCAAGACACGTAACGTTATATTTATGTATGTACAATTTTATCCGGATTAAACCGATTTTTGTCCAATCAGTTTTACTTAAAATCTACTACGGAATCTATATACTTATAACGTATAAAGAAAAAACTGCTGAGTAACATACACATCCTTCTAAAAGTTGTATGTAGACAGACAAGGTTATCTCACTAGACCTAATCATGGTATAATAAAAAGATAAGGTTGAGCTACCAGCTGATTGCAATTCTTCTAAAAGACTGTTAAACGATATCGAAAGAAAATTTTTGCGAACGAAAGAATGCGTTTCAGTAACATTCGTTCGTTTTTTCGCACAGCCTTACGTGGCTCAGTGTTGCTAAATATACCTTTTAAAAATTTAATCGCGAAATTAAACAAAAAAGCGCAAAAATGACAAATTCATACGCGAAAAAGCTGTGATGTTCGTACAAGTGTTCGCTTTGATGGATTTATGTGGAAAGGAAATCAGCTGTTTGTGGTGTAAAAGGTGTGCGAACGTGTTTGTTCGATTTCGTGGAACAGGCTGTAAGTCTGCCCGACTTCTGCCAATTTTGTACATGTATTTATTATTTTCAAAATCAATGGTTGAAAATATCGTACATTGCTGGGTGCGCATTAAAGATATTAACCTATTTTGCCATGAAAATTAAACATTAAACTGTTTCGATCTTCTTAAAGAAAGTCCAGTATTTCATTAATTTTTCCCGCTATTAACCCATTTAAAGAAGGAAAATATCCACTGATTGTTAAGAACTTGTTGCATACAATTTTAAATAATTCTGACAAAAAGCGGTCATAGCCCCAGGGCTGTATTTCACTAGTTGTACGAAGCTGTTTTACTACTATAACTAGATCTATTTTTGTATGTTCGGTCATAATATCAAACGGCCTGTCTATTTGTGAAATTAACTTGAAAATTACGAGCTTAATGTGGCTTACTTCTTTGTAGAGAAACAAAGGAGTTTAAGGTTAACTTAGTTTAATTTCGATCCATCAATTATACTTGTTGACCCTACGCTCCTTTGATTTTTTCCGAAGAAGCCATGCTGATGACTAAAGGTGAGAATACATAAAACGTTTGACTGGCTTAAGACATTGACTGGCTTCTTTGTTGAGGAACAAAGGAGATTTACCTCTGTTAATTGTTTCTTCTTTTGCGAAGAAGCCAGTCAGCTTTAAGGTGCTTTAAGGCATATTAAAGTCAAATTATAATAGAAAACGACGCAGGATTTTAGTGCGGCTCTGTAATCCCTCCATGAATTGTCACAAAATATTCCTAGCCATGACTTCAAGCTTCTTACTTACTACCTTTAAGCTGGGAATACATAAAGCGCTTATCTGGCTGGCTTAAGTCATCGGCTGGCTTCTTCGGAAATGAACAAAGGAGCCTAGGGCCAAAATCGAACTAATTCAACCTAAAACTCCTTTGTTCCTCTACGAAGAAGCCAGCCAAATATGCGCTTTATGTGTTTCCACCCTTACTCTCTCAGAAAAAACAAATCTCAACATATTCTAAAATTAGATGCCATATCCGACATTTTTTGTCTTTATTCAACAAAATTTAAAAAAATGTAAAAATTATGGCGTTGACTTTGTTCCATTTTTTTATCTCACCCTGTATTCTTGCATTATTGACAGTAGAAGTGGACAAATTTCTTTCACATTGATTCCATTTTCCTAGATTTACTAATTTTTCTATTAAGAATTTCACATTTTTTAGTCATGCCATTTTTTTGTTGATAAAAGGTGTAGAGAGACAAGGATAGAAGAAAAAATGGCACGATAAGCCACCGCACAGGGTTACATGCCATTTTCTTTGCATTTCTTTTTTTGCATCTTCCGAATTTTTTATGATTTTGACATTTCATATCGTTTCTTTATTGTAATTTTTGATGCGTTTCTTTTATTGTGATGTGATGTTTTTAGTGATTGAATTGTATAGTGAATTATATGAAAATTAATTGGAAGTATTAAAAAGTAAAAAAAGAGAGTTAAAATAAAAGTTAATAATGCAATATTTAACACCTCAATAACTTTTTCCATCATTTCTTCTTTAGATTAACACATTTAATTTTAAATCACTTCTTTATAAATATCTGTTACAAACAATTAGCTCTATACGAAATACTGAATAAAATAAAATGTCAGAAAAAATGCCAAGCACAATTATCGTAAAATGCCACCGTGTAAAGGCGCGAAGATTTACGCAGAAATTTTAAAAGAGAATTGATAAAAATGCCAGCTAAAAATGCCACCGTGTAAAGGCAGTGTTTCACTACCACTTTTTGTCCGGTTGTAAATAAAAGCAATGGTATCATTCCACTGTGATTGGTGTCTGTAAAAAGTCCCCTCATATGTTTAATAACCGCTATTTTCAAAAAAATGTTATTAAACACCACTGCTACTATGAACGTAAACAAACCCCTAAAAACATACCAAAGTTAAAAGATAATATGACACAAAATAAGGGAGAAAACAAGTGGCGAAAAAAACACCCAACAACCATCTGTTTTGTGCTGACTGTTTCTACCCTTATCGATGTTGATTGCGTGTAAACTGCTGCGAGTGGCGAGTTGAAGTTACATTTCATAAATATTGACAGCCAACACCATTGTTGGGCGCCACCACCACCAACAACACTTTACAGTCAAGCTGCCATAGACTCCAAAACAAAAACTAAAGGATATTGATTTTCCAACGAGTGACTGCTACGACGAAGTATACAAACGAATGGCTTTTTAGAAATCATCAAATCAAAGTTGAATCATACTTTTTCGCTCGCGCAAAAATAGCAAATATATTTCTGGAGACAGAAAGAAAAATGCAAAGTTTATAGAAAAATATAATAAATTAAATATTTTATTTAAATAAAAAATACAGGAAACGACTTGAAAATGTGCAATAAAATAAAATTTTAAGAAAATATTGAATTTTGTTAAAAAAAATCGTTTACAGAAAATGATAATTCATTAATCAAATCCATATCCTATCAAAAGTTTGAAAAACAAAAAGCACGTAGAAAAAAGTTAAAAGAAAAACGTCCTAAATAGTGATACAACATTGTGCACACTAAATTAAATACTCATTGGAATCATCTTGAATTGAAAATATATTGTGAAAAAATAAAATATTATACATCATTACCAGCCATATTCCTTGTCCACAACATATCCTTTCACACACACACATCTACATCCCTGCTTAATTTCAAATTACTTGTGGATCTTTTTTGTGTGTTGGAAAAAGAACACAAATTTTCACACGAAAATGGCTTTAGATTTTGTGGCGACCTACAAAGTTTTGGTTTTAGGCGATTCCAATGTTGGCAAGACATGCATTGTCCACAGATACTGTGATGAAAAGTATTACGACACATACATCTCCACAATTGGTAAGTGACGTTCTTCGTGTTTTTGATTTCGTCTTTCTTTACATAAGGGTATCATTAACTTTGCTTCAACGCCTTTCATCTTCTATGACATTAATAATTAATTACTTCTTCTTCTTCCTTTTGTTTGTTGTTGGTACAATGCTTCATTTTATGATGAATCTATGCTCTTTCGTGTGTGCTTAGCCTTAATATTGGATTGGTTTCTCTCTTTAAGGACATGAACGATGTTTGTGATTGTAATGAAATGCCAATTAATTAGTGTTCAATATCTGTTCTCTCATTTTCGCTTCCAGAGGGAGATTTATTCGAACATTAAAAGCATCTCATTAAACACAATGACGTTTAAGTGTACAGGTTTATGGTATTTATGGCTTTGTTCTTAGCTCGTAAACAGAAGAAAAGACATTCGAGGGGTGGAATTTAATTGTTCGTTTAGGTATTCTGTCAATATATTACTTAAAACATATATATAGAGTACCTTTTAAATCTAAAAAAAATTATTACACACACTTATCCAAACGATATATTGAGTTTATGAAACACTAAAATACTTCAAACCATTTTTGATCTTGCACAAAACATTATCACCGATATCTGGTGACCACTTGGCAAAAAAATTCCTTTTTTATATAATACAGGGTGAGATGAAAAACTGCAAAAAAGTCAAACGCCATCATTTTTAATTTTATTGAATGAAACCAAAAAATGTCGGAAATGGCATCAAATTTTAGAATAAGTTTAGATTTGTTCGAATTGGTCATCTTTGGCACAAATTATGGTCTTCGAACGGCCAATTAAACCGCCACACGCTGCCCGAATGCATATTCCCGGCGAAGGCTTTAAAACACCCTCCAGAACATTTGCGCGATAATATTCGGAATTTATTCTGATGCCACGGTCGATTAATACGAGCGGAGAGCGACTATCTGCTGTTATGGCGGCCCACTCAATTATCATGGCCGGCGCCTGAGTTCTGGTGGCCAACCGAAGGTGCACATTTTCAGCTGACCTCTTTGACAAGTAAACACGATTATTTCGTTTGTTTACAAACTGCTGTTTTTTCTGTTGCGGTGTATGTTCTTGAACTTTTTGGAATTTGAAGCTCATTTTTCAATATTTGCCAAATGGAATATTACGATATGTTCAGCTCACGAGCCATTTTTCGGCCACTTCGACGCGGGTTTCGATCAAGTCCCTTCTTTTCGAACCATTTCTGCTGATGTTGCTGTTTTCTTCCTTGACGTCGGGCTATGCTACCAGCATCACGTTTATTCATATTTAAATGCTGGAGTGCTCCAACTATAGCCACTTGTGGTTTTCCAGCCAAATATAAAGAAATCACACTATCACGCTTCAATTCCATTACGAATAACTTTTTTTCTGGAAAATTCTCACCAAAATGCTTTTGTACGCTTGTAAACAATATAATGAGCTGTCACTGGAATAATTTTAACAGCTTTCGGACGAGTGGCTTAGAAATGACAGAAGTCTGAAGTTGGTTGCGGTTTTTACATCTCACCTTTATTTTCTTTATGTTCTCAAAACTGATTTTTTTGAAATAAGACACTCCTTATAATTTTGCGAAATACTGAAGAATAATGTGATTTTGGAAAATAGAGGGACCTTATTTAATTTCTCTCGTTATGTTTTATAAAAGCAGCGTTTTTTATTAGTGATTAAAATTATCAAGAAAATGCAAGACCACCAATATACACCAGTTCGCTTAGTTTCGAGTCAATATATTCCTTTGGTAAAAACTTTGTATATCCAAGTGTCGATCGTAAGCTAAATAGAAGAATAAAGTGTAACTAAAGTAAATGGAAATTACCTTGGTATTTCGCGATAGAGCGAACCCCTTTACGCTCTTTACGCAAGCTCTCATATAAATTTGTATCCGGATTTAAAGTACGTCAACATACAAATCTTTTTTTTTTCGAATTAACCCTAAACCATGTTCCTGCAAATTTTAAATACCACATGAAAAGGTAAAATTTGTTTACACTTTTTTGATTTTTGTTTATCTTTTGTCTGTGATTTCAATCACAATAATGCAATTTAACATTACATTTGGTGGTTAGCTGGCTTGGCAGGGGGACCTTATACTTGGACCAAGACATTTTGGCATTGGTAATAAACTTTACTATGGAAATTATATATATTAATTTTATTGTGAATAATCAATTATCACTGTAAACCCTCGGTAAAGATTTAGAATATAAACCATGGTAGAAAAATACAGGTAGACGCATCGACGCAGCAAACCTCCGATTTGCCAAAAAAAAAAAATATGTTAATAAGTTGGAACAAGCATTAAGCAAGCGCATAGATGGTATTTTCATGGTAGAAGAATACAGGTAGTCCCATCGACACAGCTGCTGGGACAATGAACTGTCAAACCGATTTTGAAATTGAAAATCGTGAATGAAAAATTATTGAAATTTGTAAAAATTGTTGAAAATACATATCATTACAACCTCCGATTTGCGTCGTATAAGAAAACATATAAAAATCGAATTATTTTTGACAAATTTTGAAATATCAATTTTCCCAAGCGTTGATGCATCTACCTATATTCTTCTACCATGGTTTTTTAATGGCTTAAGTCATCGACCGGCTTCTTCGTAAAAGAGCAAGGGAGTTTTAGTTGGAGTATAACTTTTTTTACGGAGTATACTTGTTGACCATACGCTCCCTTACTCTTTTAAGAAGTAGCCAGTCAAAAAGCGTTTTATGTATTCTCACCTACAGTTTTCTTTTAAATGCTACAAACGTGAATGAAAACTTAATATTTTTTCTACACCATTTTTGGTTAATTTTGGATTGTCTTTTAGCGACATTTATATCATCTGAGCGACATTTATATCATCCTAAAGTTATACACATACACAATGTTAAACCATAAATCGAATAAAAAATCCAGTGGGTTTACCTTCATTGCTATAAAAATATGTTTATGCCAAAAAAAAACCTAGTATGTTTTTCATTGAAAACCATTTTTAATTATGTAGAAAAGTTTTTAAATAATTTCAAAAATTAATTCCAAAACTATTTACACAATACTTCTGACTTTTTCGATTAAGACTAGGCGGGTATATTTGCTATAATTTTTATCGTTCTCCTTTGAACTTGCTTTTGCATTTATACAAGGCAATTTTGTTCTTTATAATTTCGTCATAGTTTTTTTATAATTTTTTATGAAAATAAGAACACATAGGTCGGTTATTACATATTTCCGATAGATAACAAAATTATGTTGTCGGCCAATTAAATCTCTCCGATAAGCAGATGATCTTCCCTTTATTTTTTGACGTAAAGTTTACTGAATTCATGTTGCCATATTTTATTTTGATAATATGGCAATAACACCAAATTGTATTCAAATAAAAAATGGACAACGCAAATTGTGTATTTTATATTAAAGAAATTAATTAATGATTTATTTCACGAAATTAATTGCAAATTCGCTTTGCTTATTTCTTATAAACAAAAGGAAGATGCCACTGTGAACAAATGCTGTGACTACCATAAAAATAACCCAATAATGTGAACTATTCTTTACTTTTTCCAATCTAAGAAATTAAAAAACGGGGCTATAAAAAAATATATAAAAACGGGAATTGCCAGTACGAGCAATGTTGTGCCATTTCTTTATCCCTCTCTCCAACAAATAGAGACTAGCCACAAGTAAACGTGCCAAATATAAATTCGGACTTAGGGTGGAAACACATAAAGAGCCTATTTGGCTGGCTTAAGTCATCGGCTGGCTTCTTCGTAGGGGAACAAAGGAGTTTTAGGTTGACTTAGTTCGATTTTGGGCCTAGGCTCCTTGTTCATTTCCGAAGAAGCCAGCCGGTGACTTAAGCCAGTCAGATAAGCGCTGTATGTATTCCCACCTTTAGGGCGAGAATACATAAGTCATCGGCTGGCTTTTTCGTAGAGGAACAAAAGAGTTTTAGGTTAGATTTTGGCCCTAGGCTCTTTTGTTCATTTCCGAAGAAGCCAGTCAAGAAAGCGTTTTATGTATTCTTAAGTATTTTTTTCACTATTGGGATTAGACTCTCTTTGAATTTCAAATCAAAATATGTCTTTTGATATCAAACTTAGTTGTCAGATGCAGTTGTTACTTGCCAACCTTATATAATACTGCTAACAGTCATGGTACAATAAGGAGGTAGAACAGCTTTGTAAAACTACTGAAAAACAGCCTTAGACTATGCCCGTTTTCTGTTTGTGAGCATGGTACAAATATCTTCTTTTATTGTACCATGCTCAAATTTAAAAAATTAATTTCTTTTGAATTGATAATATTACCGTTTTACAGGTATTGATTTCAAACAAAAGCTCATCAATCTGGATGGAGTTCCGATAAAACTGCAAATTTGGGATACTGCCGGTCAAGAACGCTTCCGTACATTAACAACCGCCTACTACAGAGGAGCTATGGGAATACTGTTAATGTATGATGTGACAAATTTGGAAAGTTACAATAATCTTTCGTACTGGTTAAGAAATATTCAAGAGGTAAAGTAACATGAACAAACTATTAAAAATAAACAATAATTATTATTATTTTCTTTCAGAACGCGTCACCGGATGTTGTAAAAGTTTTAGCGGGAAACAAATGTGAATGCTCAGCCACACAAAGGATGGTGGATAAAGAAAGAGGTGAAAAGGTAAGCAAAGTCGACATACAGTTTAACGATCATATATGAAGTCAGCATTATTGTTAAAACATTTATTATTGTTGTAATTGTTCTAATATTGGAACTGAGACGTAAAATTTCAAGTCATTGATAGCATTGTGTATAATCTTAGTACGGGCTTACACTGATTATCGGTTTTTGGTAGTTCAACCTCCTCCCAAAATTTAGTACCAATACTTTGTTCTATTACCTAAAAAGTCAGCTGATAACTTATAACTATGGGAACATATGTTAAGCTTATGTTATGTTAAGTGCTATTAGGTACAAATCCCCAGGATGCTTTCTCAACTCCAAGGTTATTAAAAGCAATTGTAGAAGAATACAGGTAGATGCATCATCACTTGAGAACATTGATATGTCAGGTTGTTTTTTTTTTTTTTTTTTTTTCAAATATAAGAAGATTTTTATATGTTTTCCTATACGACGTCAATCGGAGGTTGTTATAATATGAGTTTTTCAACAACATTTACAAATTTAAAAAAATTTTCATTCAAAAATTTTCAATCCCAAAATTTTCAATCCCAAAATTGGTTTGACGATGCGTCTACCTGTATTCCTCTACAATAATGAAAGCGTTCCACCAAAGCCGTTTAATTCGGATGAGACCGAGAAGGTTTATCGTTATAGAGCGTTTAAATACAACAACTTTCCCAGGTTATCCTCAATAATTGACCAATCACAATAATTTTAACGCCAATTTTATAGCGATGGGCAATTATCAGGATTAGTTTGGATAAAGATAAAGGTAACCTCATTTCACATTAGCATTCCCAGCTCTGAATTTTCTATAATTTAACTTGTCAAATTTTAATGCATAAAAAAGTTCCCATATCCGATTTTGTGTGTATACAATGGATTTATGAATACAGATTTTGACAATGGGATGTCAAATGTATAAATTTGAAAAAATTGTATACATATGATTTCCTGACTTTACCTTCTTAGTTCTACCATGGATTTCTATGTAAACATAGTTTTCCTAAACAAATATCTGTGGTTGTTGTTTTATGGCTCAAAGCGCGTATCCGCAAAATTATTGTAAGTTGCACACATAGAAAAAACGTCCAAGGATTTAACTAAATAACTGTAAAACCAAACATGAAGTCCACTAACAAATGTAATTAATTAAGCATCTTCTCCAAAAGAAGCATAATAAAACTAAGATACAAATCATTATTATAAAATATGCCCCTTAGCGTTTATAACAGAAAACTTTTATTTCAGATCGCCGAAAATTTCGATATGCCATTCTTTGAGGTATCCTGTAAAAATAATATTAATATTGAAGAAGCATTCCTATCACTAGCAAGAAAAATACGAGAGCAAAGAGAGAGAAGGGTAAGTTCGAAAAAATATATTTTTTTGTTATATATTCGTATTTAATCATTTTCTGCTTTTCTAGGGTGAAAACTTTGATAACGATGACAAACCGCAAGACAAGAAATCACCAGGTTCAAATGGTTTAGGCACATTCAGTTTAGCCAGTCTATCGGAGGCTAATCGCTGTGCATGTTAAACAAAAACTCACTCATCCAAAGAAAATTAAAAGAAAAACAAAATGATAATTATTTTAAATGATCTTTTTAAGAAAATTATTATTAAATATTATAATTCAAATTAAAAAAGAAAACGAAAACAAAATATATAATAATTCTTGTAAACACACAATTTTGCTGCAAAACCAAAAGATGAGCAACAAAAACACAACAAATTTTGTCCAATAACAAACAAACAAAAAACAAATTATAATAAAAAACACAGCAATTAGTAAACATTTTATCAAACAAAAAATGCCAAAGTGATGAATTCTATATAAAAGAAAGAGAAAAATCGCTTCAATTGTTAATAACAAAATGCCAGTATGATCCACACAAAAGTTCAATATATCGTATTATATTTGTTTTGTTTGATCATTTTAATAACGTGACTGTCCTTTGGGAAGTTTGCTGGACTGTAAGCACATTTGTAACACGTTTATATAGAAAATCTCTACCCGGATTTACCATTATAATTGACCAATCACAATCAAACAAACCAGATGTAATGTCAAAATTTATTTACACTTTATAGCCTGTTGTTTATTTTTTCTTCTGTGATTTCAATCACAATAATGCATTTTGACATTTCGTTTGGTAGTTAGCTGGCTTGGAAGGGGGACCTTAAGGTGAGAATACATAAAACGCTTTTTTGACTGGCTTAAGTCGTCGGCTAGCTTCTTCGGAAAAGAACAAAGATGCGTAGGGCCAAAATCGAACTTAGTCAACCTAAAACTCCTTTAGTCCTCTACGAAGAAGCTAGCCGATAACTCAAGTCAGTCGAAAAGCTTTTTATGTACTCTCACCTTTATTCTTAATAATCAGGTTTAATCGATTGGCTGATAACATGACACAATCAATTATAGTGATTAAAGTACGTTTATATTTAAGAAATCCACTCGATCTCAAATGTCAATTCCATGGCAGAAGAATACAGGTAGATGCATCAACGCTTGGGAGCATTGATATGCCAAAAAATTTTAAATGTTTTTTTTTTTTCAAATATAAGTCGATTTTTATATGTTTTCTTATACGACGTTATTATAATTCTTGTTTTCCAACAATTTTTACAAATTTAATAATTTTTCATTCAACATTTTAAATTCCAAAATTGGTTTGACAGTTCATTGTCCCACCAGCTGTGTCGATGCGTCTACCTATATTATTCTTCAATGGCGTATATGCCAAATAATATCCACTGGATTTATGAATACGATTTACGTGATATATACGCTATTGAATTGTCATCTGAAATCGATTGGAGTTTTTAGTCTAAAAGTGGTGTTAGAATCACCGTACGCAAAATAAACAATAAACAAAACGTAAACAAGTTTTGACATTTCGTCTGGTTGGTCTTATTATTGCGCCATTAATTACTAGATAAAGTAGTTATCTTAAATCGAATTTCACATTGCCCTCTTTTACAAGTTTGAAGGCGGAAGTACATAAAGAGCTTTTCTGGTTGGCATAATGATTGATGGACAATTTAAAGTACGTGTGTTTACATTCAAGTCTTTATTAGTATAAACTATGATAAACAACTTAAATCATCGGCTGGCTTCTTCGGAAAAGAACAAAGGAGTATATTGGCCAAAATCAAACTAAGTTAACATTAGACTCCTTTGTTCATCTACAAAGAAGCCAGTCGATGACTTAAGCCAGTCAAAAAGGCGTTTTATGTGTTCTCTCCTTAAGTTGTGTCTGGTTACCCAAAATTTTTTTAACAATTGTTGCAATTTTTTACTGTAAGTCGCCTGTTTACACAAAAGTTCTACAGACGAGAGAGATTTGAGAGAGACATTTTGACAGTTCTTTCACAGAGAGTTTCCAAATTCTTGCTGGACAAATTTCTTTTTGCAATAACTTGTAACTCTTGTTCTTCTCCTTCCGGGGATTTATATTTGGTCCAGAAACGTTAGAACATCTTTCTTTTCAAAATTGCCATCACAAGTGTTTTGTTTTTTGGCTCATTTTTATTTTTTTGTCATTTATTTGTTTTATGATAGCCAAATTGTTTTGTTTTGACAAATCAGCTGATTGGCTGCAAGTTTTTGCAGGGATTCCGTCTGTTTACATTTTCCAGACTTCTTGCAAAAGAGAATTAAACTACTAAACTCTCGCAGTAAGAAGCTGCGGAACAATTCCTGTAGACACATCTATAAGCATAAAGCCTATGTTAAACTTATTGCGAATAGTCAATTATCACGGTTAACCCGGGTAACGATTTTGTTAGGCTTTTTCCATGGGAATACCAATAACTTCTGATATAGCAAACCGTGCATTACATAGGAGCTAGTGATAATTTTTTGAACGATATAATTATTATTGTTTTTTCAATAACTACACTCGACATATGCTTCATTTGAATTTACATAAATTATTTGTTATTACTTCAAAATATCTGAAACAATTAAAAAAATGCTCAGCAGCAACTGCGTAGCACCGCATACAAATTTTTCTGTAGATAATAATTATATTTAGATACAACTAAATAATATAGTCAAATAAGAAACATAAAACAAAACAGAAAAAGTTTTCAATGTCATCAACAGCCTTTAATGCAGTAGTCCAATAAAACAGAGCTTGACTTAATTATTTTATGAAGAAAGTATTAAAAACAAAAAAAAACCGAAAACTTCCATTCAAATAACACAGCCCAATAACCTAAAACTCTAATATTCGACACTTATACTTTTATATAACCAAATTTTAGCAAATAAATTTCACAATAAATGTGTATATATCATGAATATCAGCATAGCGTTCGCCTATAGCAAAACAATAATAAACAATCAACTTATCATCATTATATACTCCAAAAACACTCTACTACACTATACTTATGTGTGCATAAAACCTCATGTAGAAATCATATACAATCGAACATGATTATAATGAATTTAAAAAAAAAAATTGCAGTACGCTGTTGTGTGAATTAGACAAATTATTAGTCTGTTCCAGAACCTGCAAGAATCTACTAGTCTTGCAATTTCTTTCGATATCCTAGAGGAAAAATCGGTTAACGTACTAAAAAATGGCACCTAAATTAAGCGTTTTGAGAAGACTTCTTATTTATTCGACATAAAAACAATGGAATTTATAAGCCAAATAAGAGTACGTTTACACTTACTAAATCCAGTGGATTTAGTAAGTGTAAATTCCATTTCATATACGCCAAACGAAATCGACACTCAAATCCTGTGGATTTCATTTGAAGTTATCGCAATGAAACTGGATTGGTTATGTGTGTATGGTGTTTAACGCGTTTTACTTATTGTGAATGATTATTCACTTCAAGGAATGTGTATGTAAACCCACGGTTACAGAACACGAATATTTTAAACTTCACATAAAAACAAAACCTTATTCCAATAATTAACAGCCTGTTCCACGATATTGAAAGAAAATTTGTGCGAACGACAGCAAGTCACTCACTTCCGTATCAGAATGCGTTCCACTATCATTCGTTCGTTCTTTCACATAGACTTACAAGACTCAGTGTTGCTATATATACCATTGAAAAAGTTAATCGCGATAAAGCGATAAAAGACAACCATACGTAAGCTGGCTCTGCCTGAGCTGACAGTTCAGTTGTAAGCAAACAAATAAAATTCCGAGTTTCCCAGAGATTGTGTTCAATTTATTTGAGTTTTTAAAAAATTAATATTTTTGTTCCCCTATATTTTATGGATGATGTGAAGGAGCCTGCTGCTACCAAATATTGGCAGTCCTCTAGCGAACTCAGGATTCTCCTCCAACTCAGGATTCTCGTCAACTAGTGTTTCAGCTGTGTATTAGATGATTATAAATAAAAAATAAAAATTATATATGAAAAATAAAAATTATATTTGACATATTATAATTGTATTTATTATTTTTACTCACCTTTTTGTTTCACTTTTCAATTATGTTGAAACAATTATCTTGAATTATAATTAGACGACAGCAATCACACAAGTGACTTATTTTGACATTTGTGTTCGCATGCGTGCGAAGATAGTGGAACGTAAAATTACACTGTAATGCTTACGCTTTCGTTCGCTTTGATGTTCGTAGAATTTTTCGTTCTGATGAATTTAAGTAGAACGGAAATCAGCTGTTTGTCGTGTAAAAGACATGCGAATGTATTCTTTCGATATCGTGGAACCGGCTGTAAGTCACTTTAGGAACTCGACCAGAAAAGTGCAACTAGCTCCTTTTATCAGTTAAAGGAAAGTAGGCGAGATAATAATGCACAGGCGTGGAAACATGGTAAAAGAATACATCAACGTTTGATATGTCAAAAATTTTAAAATATTTTTTTTTTAAAAATAAATAGATTTTTTAACAGTTTTCCTATACGACACCAGTCGGTGGTTTTTTACAATATGAAACAATTTTTACAAATTTGAATAAAAAAATATAATATCAAAATTGGTTTGACAGTTCATTGTCCCAGCAACTGCATTAATGCGAATACATGCATTCTTCTACCATGCGTGAAAAAGATCTAGAAGTATGTTTACATATACATATTTACGAAGGAAACATAACTTAAATTTATTGTGATTGGTCAATAATTACGTTTAACTCTGTTTAGAAATTTGTATACAAACCTGTTAACGAATTATTGTCAAATAGCCCGGTATATACTGCAAATAATTGAAAGTTAGTTTGGAGCTCTCCCAGCTGATCATGTTTTAGAAAACATGTAGACATGCCTCGCTGCTTTGTAGAAATTTCTAGAGAGTTCAATTCGTTAAAAAATAGCATGCTGTCAAAATTTGTATTTTCATACGTTTAATTCCCAATTGTATGTATTTTGATAATACGTTCGAGATCACATAGTCTTATCGGATGTCCGTTTAAAAATGTTCGCATTTGAAGCGTAGAAAACCCGATGCAACCAAAACGAGTCACTGTTTGATGTGGATGTTGTTCCTAAGGCGAAATTGGTCATTTATCTTTTATGGAGATTTATTTGACGGATATGCAATGGAAATTGCAATTTAAATCCACGGTATTAACTAAGCCCGATGTACTGTAAACAAACTATAACTCGGCAAGAAGCTATAACGTAAACTTCTATATTAAAACACTTCAGTAATTAGAGACTAAAAGAGTCAATATGTGCAGGATTTACCACAGTAAAGTTGTTAAAACACTTATTGTGAATGAAATAATAGTACGAAAGATAAGCAAACAGTAAGCGAAACGTAAACAAATTTTGACATTTAGTCTGATTGATGTAACACATCATTATTGCGCCATGACTAGTGTATATTAAATGGCTTTAAGAAATGAGCTGAAAGAGATTCTCCCTACAAAAATATGTTACTAAAAATGGGCTATTTGACGTAGTTGCTTTATATAGTTCACACTGCACTCTTTTCATTTTTACTATTTTAATATTGAAATTTCTATAATAAGCACACAAATAGGCTACAGTTTTTATTATTCGTATATCCGTATATTATCAAATATCCGTATAATTTTCAATTCAGCTATTCTTACCTTAAAGATGCAGGGGTAAATAAAGAGCTTTTTTATGGCTGGCTTCTTCGTAAAAGAGCAAATACTCGTAGGTTGAACAAGTATGAATGATGGGTCAAAATCGAACTAAGTGAATCTAAATCCAGTCGATGACTTAGGCTGGAAATACATAAAGAGCATATTTGGCTGGCTTCTTCGTAGATGAACAAAGGAGTTTTAGGTTGACTTAGTTCGATTTTGGCCCTAGGCTCCTTTGCTCATTTCCGAAGAAGCCAGCCAGATAAGCGCTTTATGTATTTCCAGCTTTAGGCCAATTAAAAAAGCAAAATCTCACCTTAAGGATTTTCTATCTGCAGTCGTTTTGTTACAACGTGTTCGATTGTACATTTTTGTTTCAACAGATACAAACCCAACGAATAGTAAAACAAAATTAACCATGACTCTGAAGTTTAATTTAATAATATGAAATAATTTTTTATTGTTTAGCTTTCTCTTTCTCTCAGTTTTAGTCAATGTTTATTGTCATTAAATCGATAAGAAAACAATAAAAGCAACTTTACCTATGTAAATATACTAATTAATTTTAAACAATTATTCAGTTTTATTGTCAATTAATTTAATTTTTAACTAAACTAAATTTTTAATACAATAATAAAAACACTTTCATACATACATATAAAAATATTTAAAACAAAACAGATATATATAAAAAGTATATTATTGAAATCTTTATAAAGAATAAAATGAAAACAAATGCATCTCTAATTTCCGAAATACATACATTTTAATATAAGTATATGACATTTTTATTAACTCTATAAAACAACAAAAAGTGTATAACAAAAAAAAAAATAAAAAACAATAAATTGAAGAATAAAATTAAGATATACAAATGCGGCTGTAAGTATTATTTAGCTACGTTTACACACAAATATTTATAAAGATTAACCCTAATAATAAACTAATCACAATAAATCATACTAACAATTTATTGTGATTGGTTAATTAACATAGTCAAACCTGATTTAGATATGTATACTCTGTTCCAAGAGTCTACTAATTTTCGATATCATAAAGGGAAAATCAGCTATCGTAGTAAAAACTTTTACATTCTAGCAGTTCTGGAACAGACCAATAATGTATCTAAAATAATTTTTAAACTTCTGGAAAAGGTAAGTATTTCCACTACACTCCCACTCGAATTGAAAATTTTAAATCTCTGATTACAGCCAAAACTTGTAAAGAAGAACTTAAGCTGAGAATACATAAAGCGCTTATTTGGCTGGCTTAAGTCATCGGCTGGCTTCTTCGGAAATGAACAAAGGAGACTAGGGCCAAAGTCGAACTAGGTCAACCTAAAACTCCTATGTTCATCTACGAAGAAGCCAGCCAAATAAGCGCTTTATGTATTTCCAGCCTTACTGAGTATAAATACGAAATTTATACCGGAATCAATCAGAATAAAATTAACGTATGTTTTCCTTTGTCAAATTTATTGTGATTGGTCAATTATCAGGGTTAACTTTGAAACGACTTTCATCAGATTTGACGTATTTGCTTTTAGTTTTTATTTGGTCATACGTGCCAAAAATGATCCTATTTGGGCTAATATTATACATTTGGTGAAGAAAATACTTAAAATCGGACGAAGATATATATAAGAGCTATATCAATATTTGAATATCATTAATTTGAATGGGATTCGTCCTTGGGCCAAACGAATGAACTATGCAATATTTCATCTCAATCATATATTAAACGTGACCTGTACATTCTTTACAAAAATACATGGACAGACGGACGGACATGCATAAATTGACGCAGAAAGTGATTCTATAAAGATCATCAAATGGAACTGTGGGTCTGACTTGGTTCCTCCTGTATGTTACAAACAAATGTACAAAGTATGATAACCTGTACCACAGTAATAATGTTAAAGTATATTTACAAGCAAAACTTCTACCCAGGTTAACCCTGATTGTTGATCAATAAGTTTAATAAATGTTTTATGTAGTCCAAATTATTGTAATTGATTTATAATCACGGTTAACTGGTTTAGAGATGTTGTTGTAAACGCGCTATTAGGATGATATAATTGCCGGCCAGCTGATGTTTGCTTACGTATGTATTATGGTAGAAGGAACTGTCAAATGTCAAACTGTCAAATTTTGAATTAAAAATCTTGAGGATTGGTGGCTCTTTCCCTGCCTAAAGCTGGGAATACATAAAGCGCTTATTTGGCTGGCTTAAGTCATCGGCTGGCTTCTTCGGAAATGAACAAAGGAGACTAGGGCCAATGTCGAACTAGGTCAACCTAAAACTCCTTTGTTCAAAGACCTAAAATGGTAAAGACTAGACAAAATGCATTTTGAGCAAATAGTTTGTGTCTATAATACATAGAGTAACAGCTCATGGCAGAGACATGTTAATATAAAAACCACAATTACAGAAACGAATAACAAATAAAAATTTGAAAAATCTAAAATTTTGGTTTCAAAATTTTATTCCATAGACCTTTCCAAAAGCGGTTTAAATCAGTTAACATTGGTAAATATGTTGTTATGATATCGTAACAACAGAGGTATTTTCACATGGTTGCCATGTTTTGACTCTGTCTTGTCCTATCTTTACACTTCTATGTCTTTGCTTTGTTCATCTACGAAGAAGCCAGCCAAATATAAAGTGCATATTTCGTTGGCTTAAGTCACCGGCTGGCTTCTTCGTAGATGAACAAAGGAGTTTTAGGTTGATTTAGTTCGATTTTGGGCCTAGGCTCCTTTGTTCATTTCCGAAGAAGCCAGCCGATGACTTAAGCCAGCCAAATATGCTCTTTATGTATTTCCAGCCTTATTCCCTGCCTAAAGCGCATATTTGGCTGGTTTAAGTCATCGGCTGGCTTCTTCGTAGATGAACAAAGGAGTTTTAGGTTGACTTAGTTCGATTTTGGCCCTAGGCTCCTTTGTTAATTTCCAAAGAAGCCAGTCGATGACTTAAGCCAGCCAGATAAGCGCTTTATGTATTCCCACCTTTAAACCAGCCAGATAAGAGCTTTATATATTCCCACCTTACCTCCTAATCACAATCTGTTTCTCTTGGTGTCGCTATTCTGTTAAAACATTTACACAGTTGGAATATATGTGTATTGTATCAAATAAAGAAGACAATATTTTGAAGTTATTTCAAATTCAGTTCCAAAAGAGTTGCATATTATCCACGTTAACAGCAACAAAATGTATAATTTTGGGATAAAAAACTATTTGGGAGAGTACATAAGGGTCTTTTTTAGACTGGCTTAAGTTATCGGCTGGCTTCTTCGTAGAGGAACAAAGGATTTTAGGTTGACTTAGTTCGATTTTGGCATGATTTGAAAAATGCTCGTTTGTTCTTTTCCGAAGAAGCTGATGACTTAAGCCGCCAAAAAAGCGTTTTATTTTTATGTATTCTCACCTTAATTCTTTCTATCTTGCACTTAATTTTGTGGGGAAACCAATATTCCATTCACTTCTGTAGGGGTTTTCCATTTAATAATTTTGTGAAAAAAATATGTTTAACAAACAAAACCTAGTTGACACAATAAGACTCCAGTACAGAGTTGAATTTTTATAATTTATTTGAAGGCGAGCCATAGACTAGTGAAAATATAGATAACGAAAGCTTTCAATGTCGATTGCTAACAGATATCGCAACAATATTTTTTGCGCAGACAGGTGCAGGTTTTGCACTCGACTTCGAAAACAAATTTTTTTAATATTTTTCGATGTCATGATGTATAGGGCAGTTTTTCTATTCCAATATATACAGTTCATAAGACGACATCTGCTGATACGATTTTTTTTTTTTGATGATAAGCGTTGAGAGCAAGCTTTCTGGTTGAGACATGAACACGAGCTTTTCTTGTTTTACAGTTGGCGGGACGTAAAGTCACATGAGCAAATTTGGCTATTTTGAATCAATATAAAATCTATCGCCCAGACTATTGTCAACGCACAGCACTTTAAAAAAATACTCCTTTTAAAAAATTTCTTAAGTATCAAAATACCGAATAGCGACAGATCCCTTTATGTGAAGCCTATAGTTAATATGTAGCCATTTGGCTGAAGCCATAAATGTAATTATCCCACAAATTCCAATGATGTAGAAAACTTTAATTGACATAAAGATTTCTTTGATATCCATAAATCATGTAGTGACAAGTTGAAATATATTTTGATTTAGTGCCTTTGCTTCGGAACAATAACACTAATTATACACTATACAACGGAAGTTCAACGAACTTTTCTTACAACAGTTGACATGTAACGCAATTACACATACATACACACTGTATAGCTAGAAAAATATGTGTTGTTATTTCCTGCAAATACTGTATGTGGGTTATTCCATAAAACGTAGAAGGAAAAAATGCAACATTAATCCGACCAAAAATCACAATAGACGGAAAAAGTGTACATTTTTACGGTTTTTTTTACTTATATGTTTTCCTATATGTTTTCCTATACGACGTCAATCGGAGGTTGTTATAATATGAGTTTTTCAACAACATTTACAAATTTAAAAAAATTTTCATTCAAAAATTTTCAATCCCAAAATTTTCAATCCCAAAATTGGTTTGACGATGCGTCTACCTGTATTCCTCTACAATAATGAAAGCGTTCCACCAAAGCCGTTTAATTCGGATGAGACCGAGAAGGTTTATCGTTATAGAGCGTTTAAATACAACAACTTTCCCAGGTTATCCTCAATAATTGACCAATCACAATAATTTTAACGCCAATTTTATAGCGATGGGCAATTATCAGGATTAGTTTGGATAAAGATAAAGGTAACCTCATTTCACATTAGCATTCCCAGCTCTGAATTTTCTATAATTTAACTTGTCAAATTTTAATGCATAAAAAAGTTCCCATATCCGATTTTGTGTGTATACAATGGATTTATGAATACAGATTTTGACAATGGGATGTCAAATGTATAAATTTGAAAAAATTGTATACATATGATTTCCTGACTTTACCTTCTTAGTTCTACCATGGATTTCTATGTAAACATAGTTTTCCTAAACAAATATCTGTGGTTGTTGTTTTATGGCTCAAAGCGCGTATCCGCAAAATTATTGTAAGTTGCACACATAGAAAAAACGTCCAAGGATTTAACTAAATAACTGTAAAACCAAACATGAAGTCCACTAACAAATGTAATTAATTAAGCATCTTCTCCAAAAGAAGCATAATAAAACTAAGATACAAATCATTATTATAAAATATGCCCCTTAGCGTTTATAACAGAAAACTTTTATTTCAGATCGCCGAAAATTTCGATATGCCATTCTTTGAGGTATCCTGTAAAAATAATATTAATATTGAAGAAGCATTCCTATCACTAGCAAGAAAAATACGAGAGCAAAGAGAGAGAAGGGTAAGTTCGAAAAAATATATTTTTTTGTTATATATTCGTATTTAATCATTTTCTGCTTTTCTAGGGTGAAAACTTTGATAACGATGACAAACCGCAAGACAAGAAATCACCAGGTTCAAATGGTTTAGGCACATTCAGTTTAGCCAGTCTATCGGAGGCTAATCGCTGTGCATGTTAAACAAAAACTCACTCATCCAAAGAAAATTAAAAGAAAAACAAAATGATAATTATTTTAAATGATCTTTTTAAGAAAATTATTATTAAATATTATAATTCAAATTAAAAAAGAAAACGAAAACAAAATATATAATAATTCTTGTAAACACACAATTTTGCTGCAAAACCAAAAGATGAGCAACAAAAACACAACAAATTTTGTCCAATAACAAACAAACAAAAAACAAATTATAATAAAAAACACAGCAATTAGTAAACATTTTATCAAACAAAAAATGCCAAAGTGATGAATTCTATATAAAAGAAAGAGAAAAATCGCTTCAATTGTTAATAACAAAATGCCAGTATGATCCACACAAAAGTTCAATATATCGTATTATATTTGTTTTGTTTGATCATTTTAATAACGTGACTGTCCTTTGGGAAGTTTGCTGGACTGTAAGCACATTTGTAACACGTTTATATAGAAAATCTCTACCCGGATTTACCATTATAATTGACCAATCACAATCAAACAAACCAGATGTAATGTCAAAATTTATTTACACTTTATAGCCTGTTGTTTATTTTTTCTTCTGTGATTTCAATCACAATAATGCATTTTGACATTTCGTTTGGTAGTTAGCTGGCTTGGAAGGGGGACCTTAAGGTGAGAATACATAAAACGCTTTTTTGACTGGCTTAAGTCGTCGGCTAGCTTCTTCGGAAAAGAACAAAGATGCGTAGGGCCAAAATCGAACTTAGTCAACCTAAAACTCCTTTAGTCCTCTACGAAGAAGCTAGCCGATAACTCAAGTCAGTCGAAAAGCTTTTTATGTACTCTCACCTTTATTCTTAATAATCAGGTTTAATCGATTGGCTGATAACATGACACAATCAATTATAGTGATTAAAGTACGTTTATATTTAAGAAATCCACTCGATCTCAAATGTCAATTCCATGGCAGAAGAATACAGGTAGATGCATCAACGCTTGGGAGCATTGATATGCCAAAAAATTTTAAATGTTTTTTTTTTCAAATATAAGTCGATTTTTATATGTTTTCTTATACGACGTTATTATAATTCTTGTTTTCCAACAATTTTTACAAATTTAATAATTTTTCATTCAACATTTTAAATTCCAAAATTGGTTTGACAGTTCATTGTCCCACCAGCTGTGTCGATGCGTCTACCTATATTATTCTTCAATGGCGTATATGCCAAATAATATCCACTGGATTTATGAATACGATTTACGTGATATATACGCTATTGAATTGTCATCTGAAATCGATTGGAGTTTTTAGTCTAAAAGTGGTGTTAGAATCACCGTACGCAAAATAAACAATAAACAAAACGTAAACAAGTTTTGACATTTCGTCTGGTTGGTCTTATTATTGCGCCATTAATTACTAGATAAAGTAGTTATCTTAAATCGAATTTCACATTGCCCTCTTTTACAAGTTTGAAGGCGGAAGTACATAAAGAGCTTTTCTGGTTGGCATAATGATTGATGGACAATTTAAAGTACGTGTGTTTACATTCAAGTCTTTATTAGTATAAACTATGATAAACAACTTAAATCATCGGCTGGCTTCTTCGGAAAAGAACAAAGGAGTATATTGGCCAAAATCAAACTAAGTTAACATTAGACTCCTTTGTTCATCTACAAAGAAGCCAGTCGATGACTTAAGCCAGTCAAAAAGGCGTTTTATGTGTTCTCTCCTTAAGTTGTGTCTGGTTACCCAAAATTTTTTTAACAATTGTTGCAATTTTTTACTGTAAGTCGCCTGTTTACACAAAAGTTCTACAGACGAGAGAGATTTGAGAGAGACATTTTGACAGTTCTTTCACAGAGAGTTTCCAAATTCTTGCTGGACAAATTTCTTTTTGCAATAACTTGTAACTCTTGTTCTTCTCCTTCCGGGGATTTATATTTGGTCCAGAAACGTTAGAACATCTTTCTTTTCAAAATTGCCATCACAAGTGTTTTGTTTTTTGGCTCATTTTTATTTTTTTGTCATTTATTTGTTTTATGATAGCCAAATTGTTTTGTTTTGACAAATCAGCTGATTGGCTGCAAGTTTTTGCAGGGATTCCGTCTGTTTACATTTTCCAGACTTCTTGCAAAAGAGAATTAAACTACTAAACTCTCGCAGTAAGAAGCTGCGGAACAATTCCTGTAGACACATCTATAAGCATAAAGCCTATGTTAAACTTATTGCGAATAGTCAATTATCACGGTTAACCCGGGTAACGATTTTGTTAGGCTTTTTCCATGGGGATACCAATAACTTCTGATATAGCAAACCGTGCATTACATAGGAGCTAGTGATAATTTTTTGAACGATATAATTATTATTGTTTTTTCAATAACTACACTCGACATATGCTTCATTTGAATTTACATAAATTATTTGTTATTACTTCAAAATATCTGAAACAATTAAAAAAATGCTCAGCAGCAACTGCGTAGCACCGCATACAAATTTTTCTGTAGATAATAATTATATTTAGATACAACTAAATAATATAGTCAAATAAGAAACATAAAACAAAACAGAAAAAGTTTTCAATGTCATCAACAGCCTTTAATGCAGTAGTCCAATAAAACAGAGCTTGACTTAATTATTTTATGAAGAAAGTATTAAAAACAAAAAAAAACCGAAAACTTCCATTCAAATAACACAGCCCAATAACCTAAAACTCTAGTATTCGACACTTATACTTTTATATAACCAAATTTTAGCAAATAAATTTCACAATAAATGTGTATATATCATGAATATCAGCATAGCGTTCGCCTATAGCAAAACAATAATAAACAATCAACTTATCATCATTATATACTCCAAAAACACTCTACTACACTATACTTATGTGTGCATAAAACCTCATGTAGAAATCATATACAATCGAACATGATTATAATGAATTTAAAAAAAAAAATTGCAGTACGCTGTTGTGTGAATTAGACAAATTATTAGTCTGTTCCAGAACCTGCAAGAATCTACTAGTCTTGCAATTTCTTTCGATATCCTAGAGGAAAAATCGGTTAACGTACTAAAAAATGGCACCTAAATTAAGCGTTTTGAGAAGACTTCTTATTTATTCGACATAAAAACAATGGAATTTATAAGCCAAATAAGAGTACGTTTACACTTACTAAATCCAGTGGATTTAGTAAGTGTAAATTCCATTTCATATACGCCAAACGAAATCGACACTCAAATCCTGTGGATTTCATTTGAAGTTATCGCAATGAAACTGGATTGGTTATGTGTGTATGGTGTTTAACGCGTTTTACTTATTGTGAATGATTATTCACTTCAAGGAATGTGTATGTAAACCCACGGTTACAGAACACGAATATTTTAAACTTCACATAAAAACAAAACCTTATTCCAATAATTAACAGCCTGTTCCACGATATTGAAAGAAAATTTGTGCGAACGACAGCAAGTCACTCACTTCCGTATCAGAATGCGTTCCACTATCATTCGTTCGTTCTTTCACATAGACTTACAAGACTCAGTGTTGCTATATATACCATTGAAAAAGTTAATCGCGATAAAGCGATAAAAGACAACCATACGTAAGCTGGCTCTGCCTGAGCTGACAGTTCAGTTGTAAGCAAACAAATAAAATTCCGAGTTTCCCAGAGATTGTGTTCAATTTATTTGAGTTTTTAAAAAATTAATATTTTTGTTCCCCTATATTTTATGGATGATGTGAAGGAGCCTGCTGCTACCAAATATTGGCAGTCCTCTAGCGAACTCAGGATTCTCCTCCAACTCAGGATTCTCGTCAACTAGTGTTTCAGCTGTGTATTAGATGATTATAAATAAAAATAAAAATTATATATGAAAAATAAAAATTATATTTGACATATTATAATTGTATTTATTATTTTTACTCACCTTTTTGTTTCACTTTTCAATTATGTTGAAACAATTATCTTGAATTATAATTAGACGACAGCAATCACACAAGTGACTTATTTTGACATTTGTGTTCGCATGCGTGCGAAGATAGTGGAACGTAAAATTACACTGTAATGCTTACGCTTTCGTTCGCTTTGATGTTCGTAGAATTTTTCGTTCTGATGAATTTAAGTAGAACGGAAATCAGCTGTTTGTCGTGTAAAAGACATGCGAATGTATTCTTTCGATATCGTGGAACCGGCTGTAAGTCACTTTAGGAACTCGACCAGAAAAGTGCAACTAGCTCCTTTTATCAGTTAAAGGAAAGTAGGCGAGATAATAATGCACAGGCGTGGAAACATGATAAAAGAATACATCAACGTTTGATATGTCAAAAATTTTAAAATATTTTTTTTTCAAAAATAAATAGATTTTTTAACAGTTTTCCTATACGACACCAGTCGGTGGTTTTTTACAATATGAAACAATTTTTACAAATTTGAATAAAAAAATATAATATCAAAATTGGTTTGACAGTTCATTGTCCCAGCAACTGCATTAATGCGAATACATGCATTCTTCTACCATGCGTGAAAAAGATCTAGAAGTATGTTTACATATACATATTTACGAAGGAAACATAACTTAAATTTATTGTGATTGGTCAATAATTACGTTTAACTCTGTTTAGAAATTTGTATACAAACCTGTTAACGAATTATTGTCAAATAGCCCGGTATATACTGCAAATAATTGAAAGTTAGTTTGGAGCTCTCCCAGCTGATCATGTTTTAGAAA
Source organism: Musca domestica (assembly GCF_030504385.1). NCBI lineage: Eukaryota > Metazoa > Arthropoda > Insecta > Diptera > Muscidae > Musca > Musca domestica. Next base: position 6,758,291 of record NW_026712326.1, read on the forward strand.
ACATGTAGACATGCCTCGCTGCTTTGTAGAAATTTCTAGAGAGTTCAATTCGTTAAAAAATAGCATGCTGTCAAAATTTGTATTTTCATACGTTTAATTCCCAATTGTATGTATTTTGATAATACGTTCGAGATCACATAGTCTTATCGGATGTCCGTTTAAAAATGTTCGCATTTGAAGCGTAGAAAACCCGATGCAACCAAAACGAGTCACTGTTTGATGTGGATGTTGTTCCTAAGGCGAAATTGGTCATTTATCTTTTATGGAGATTTATTTGACGGATATGCAATGGAAATTGCAATTTAAATCCACGGTATTAACTAAGCCCGATGTACTGTAAACAAACTATAACTCGGCAAGAAGCTATAACGTAAACTTCTATATTAAAACACTTCAGTAATTAGAGACTAAAAGAGTCAATATGTGCAGGATTTACCACAGTAAAGTTGTTAAAACACTTATTGTGAATGAAATAATAGTACGAAAGATAAGCAAACAGTAAGCGAAACGTAAACAAATTTTGACATTTAGTCTGATTGATGTAACACATCATTATTGCGCCATGACTAGTGTATATTAAATGGCTTTAAGAAATGAGCTGAAAGAGATTCTCCCTACAAAAATATGTTACTAAAAATGGGCTATTTGACGTAGTTGCTTTATATAGTTCACACTGCACTCTTTTCATTTTTACTATTTTAATATTGAAATTTCTATAATAAGCACACAAATAGGCTACAGTTTTTATTATTCGTATATCCGTATATTATCAAATATCCGTATAATTTTCAATTCAGCTATTCTTACCTTAAAGATGCAGGGGTAAATAAAGAGCTTTTTTATGGCTGGCTTCTTCGTAAAAGAGCAAATACTCGTAGGTTGAACAAGTTTAAATGATGGGTCAAAATCGAACTAAGTGAATATAAATCCAGTCGATGACTTAGGCCAATCAAAAAAGCAAAATATCACCTTTAGGATTTTCTATTTGCAGTCGTTTCGTTACAACATGTTCGATTGTACATTTTTGTTTCAACAGATACAAACCCAACGAATAGTAAAACAAAATTAACCATGACTCTGAAATTTATTTTAATAATATGAAACAATTTTTTATTGTTTTGCTTTCTTTTTCTCTCAGTTTTAGTCAATGTTTATTGTCAAAAGTATATTATTGAAATCTTTATAAAGAATAAAATGAAAACAAATGCATCTCTAATTTCCGAAATACATACATTTTAATATAAGTATATGACATTTTTATTAACTCTATAAAACAACAAAAAGTGTATAACAAAAAAAATAAAAAACAATAAATTGAAGAATAAAATTAAGATATACAAATGCGTCTGTAAGTATTATTTAGCTACGTTTACACACAAATATTTATAAGGATTAACCCTAATAATTAACTAATCACAATAAATCATACTAACAATTTATTGTGATTGGTCAATTAACATAGTTAAACCTGATTAAGATATGTATACACTGTTCCAAAAGTCTACTATTTTACAATTTTTTCGCTATCATAAAGGGAAAATCAGCTAGTAGTGAAAACTTTTACATTTTAGCAGTTCTGGAAAATACCAATAATGTATCTAAAAGATTTTTTAAACTTCTGGAAAAGGTAAGTATTTCCACTACACTCTCACTCGAATTGAAAATTTTAAATCTCTGATTACAGCCAAAACTTGTAAAGAAGAACTTACTGAGTATACAAAGGAAATTTATGACGGAATTAACCGTGATCATTGACCAATCAGAATAAAATAAACGTATGTTTTCCTTTGTCAAATTTATTGTGATTGGTCAATTATCAGGGTTAACTCTGAAACGACTTTCATCAGATTTGACGTATTGTCTTATTTGGGCTAATATTACCCATTTGGTGAAAAAAATACTTATACCCTGGAGTATAATGCCATGTTTACGTTAGAACTTTTTGTAGGGTTAACCTACTTTGAGAGGATTTATTTGAAGTAAAACTAATGCATATGACAATTTAAATCCAAATCCAGTGGGTTAACCCTCATATATATAAACGTACTATAAGTCACGTAACTCGTATTCATAAATCCAGTGGATATTATTTATCGTATACGGCTTGGCAGAAGAATACAGGTAGACGCATTAACATAACTGTTAAACCAATTTTGGAATCGAAAATGTTGAATGAAAAATTATTTTAATTTGTAAAAATTGTTAAAAAACGCTTATTATAATAACCTCCGAAGGACTTCGTATAAGAAATCATATAAAAATATATTTATTTTTGAAGAAAAATTTAAAAAATTTTGACATATCAATGTTCCCAAGCGTTGATGCAACTACCTGTATTCTTCTACAATGCCAATAAGCAAGCGGAAAAAATAAAAACAAGCCTGGCACAATTATAAAGGTAGGTGCTCCTATTCTGTTAAAACATTTACACGGTTTGAATATGTGTGTATATGGTATTAAATAAAGAAGAAAATATTTTTAAATTATTTCAAATTCAGGCTCAACAGAATTGTATATTTTCCACGTAAACTATGTCTTTCTATCATGGATTTAATTTTTTCGGTACACCAATATTCCATTCATTTCTCCCATTATAATAACTTTGTGAAAAAATATGTAAAACTAACAAAACCAATTTTTGCATATATAAAAGTCTATTTGACACAATAAGACTCCAGTACAGAGTTGCATTTTCCTAATTTCTTTGAAGTCGCAACAACAGTTTTTGGGCAGTCAGGTGTGTTTTTTGCACTGTCGAGATTTTCAATTTAATTTAATTTCAGTAATTTAATTTAATATTTTTCGATGTCATGATGTATGGGACATTGCAGCATTTACAGTGATTAATATTTTTAACATTTTAGGTTTGAATGGCTTCAATATTTTCACTCATACCCCTCAACCGAAATAGACGACATCTGCTGATTCGAATTTTTCAATGATAAGTGGTGGTAGAACTAAGAAGGTATGGCCATGCAATCATATGTTGACAATTTTTGCAAAGTTATTCATTTGACAACATCTTATTGTCAAAATACGTATTTATTCATGAATATATTGTATATTTGGCAAGGTAAATTACAGAGAATGCAGAGCTGGGAATGCTTTAGGTTACCTTTATTTCATTGTACCATGGTGAGAACATTTCATCGTTTACATTTTTATTAGTCTATAGTTGAGCAAGCTTTCTGGTTGAGACATGAACACGAGCTTTTCCTGTTTTGCAATTGGCAGGACGTTAAGTCACAAATTTGGCTATTTTGAAATAAGTATACATTCTATTGAAAAAAATCGTTTTAAACAATTTCTTAAGTATCAAAATACCGAATAGCGACAGATCCCTTTATGTGAAGCCTATAGTTAATGCCAGTGAAGCCATAAATGTAATTATCCCACAAATTCCAATGATGTAGAAAACTTTAATTGACATAAAGATTTCTTTGATATCCATAAATCATGTAGTGACAAGTTGAAATATATTTTGATTTAGTTCCTTTGCTTCGGAACAATAACACTAATTATACACTATACAACGGAAGTTCAACGAACTTTTCTTACAACAGTTGACATGTAACGCAATTACACATACATACACACTGTATAGCTAGAAAAATATGTGTTGTTATTTCCTGCAAATACTGTATGTGGGTTATTCCATAAAACTTAGAAGGAAAAAATGCAACATTAATCCGACCAAAAATCGCAATAGACGGAAAAAGTGTACATTTTTACGGTTTTTTTACTTAACTAAACTTCAAAGAAACAAGTAAAAAATCTGTAAGTTCAACCGGCCGAACTTTGAATACCCTCCACAATTTGGAACGATTTTGGCGATTTTCAAAAAATAAAATCCGTTAAAAAAAAAGCCAGTGAGGAAAGCTCAAAAGTCGGGCGGGGCCGACTATATGATACCCTACACCACTATGCATATTTAGTAGAGCTCTCGTAAAAAGGTTTATACAGGGCATTTCAGAGCTCTATGAGATATTTGGTACAAAATCAAAATCTATATAATTCTATCGTGCATGAATAGACTGGTGATTTGGGCTGATATTGACCATTTAGTGCACATTTAACCCGAAATCGGATGAAGATATATATGAGAGCTATATCCAAATCTGAAAATTTAAAACAGCTATTCCTGTGCTCCATCTAATACCTGGTACCAAATATCACGGTTGTGGAGTGAATATTACGAATGTATGGGACTAAAACTCTAAATCGGATGAAACATATATATGGTTGCTATATCTATATCTGAACCGATTTTCACTAAATTTGATATACTTGCTTCTAGGCTGAATTTGGTCCGATGTACTAAAATTCAATCCATTTGGACTTATATCGGCCATTTGGTGCACAATTAACCCGAAATCGGATGAAGATATATATGGGAGCTATATCCAAATCTGAACCGATTTTGATAAAATTACAAGCAGCTATTTCTGGGCTGTATCTTATATCTGGTACCAAATATCATTCTTGTGGAGTGCATATTACGAATGTGAGAGGCTTAAACACCAAATCGGATGAAAGATATATATGGGAGCTATAGCTGTTTCTGAACCGATTTTCTCCAAATTTGTTGTATTTGCTTTAAGACTAATCTCGGTCACATGTGCCAAAATTCGGGCCATTTGGGCTGATATTGGCCATTTGGTGGTCAATTAACCCGAAATCGGATGAAGATATATATGGGAGCTATATCCAAATCTGAACCGATTTCGATAAAATTTAAAACAGCTATTTCTGTGCTCCATCTAATACCTGGTACCAAATATCACGGTTGTGGAGTGCATAGTAGGAATGTGAGGGACTTAAAGATCAAATCGGATGAAAGATATATATGGGAGCTATAGCTATATCTGAACCGATTTTCTCCAAATTTGATATACTTGCTTCTAGGCCGAACTCGGTTGGGTGTGCCAAAATTCAGGTAATTTGGACTGATAGTGGATATTTGGTGCACATTTAACCCGAAATCGGATGAAGATATATATGGGAGCTATATATAAATTTGATCCGATTTTCACCAATTTCAATAGGGTTCGTCCTTGGGCCAAAAAAATATTGTTTGGAAAATTTCATCTCAATCGGATAATAAATGCGACCTGCATTTTGTTCACAAGAATACATGGACAGACGGACTGACATGCATAAATCGACTCAGAAAGTGATTCTATGAAGGTTCTCAAAAGTAACTATGGGTCTATCTCGTTTCCTTCTCCATGTTACAAACAAATGCACAAAGACATAATACCCTTACCACTATGTGGTGTAGGGTATAAAAAAAAAAAAAAAAAAATATATATATATATATATATATATATATATATATATATATATATATATATATATATATATATATATATATATATAAATAAGAATATGGGAAATCCCCAAATTTTTACAGTTTTCCCATTCCCGGATCTGAATTGATGGATGTTGGTTTTAGAACTTACATTTGTTGTGTGATTTCATATTGTGCTTTCACGTGGAATAACTCATATTGTATTTAACAAGGTATTAGTATGCTTATATGCCACTTCTATGCCATTTTGAATTTAATATTAGTATTTACATAGTAGTTCCATACAAACAAAACAAAATAAACAATTACATCAGAGTCATGAACACAATTTTATTTTGGGCGGATATTTCTTAGAACTAGTCACTACTTCGCAATCATTATTCTTCTAACTCCCCGAGAACCACCACCATGTGCGACTCTGATTTCTCACCAGTTGCATCGTTGCTCAGCAACCAACAAAAAAATTTCTGGCCATTAAAATGACCACCACAAGTTATGGTTAACTTGATACAGTTTTTTTACTGTCATTAGTAGTTGCAGGACATTTTCAACCCACACATGAAACCACAAGAGACAGACACTTTGGTTTCAATGAAAACCACATAAAATAAAATCGATAGAATTACAGAAGAAGAAAAAATGCAAAAAATAAAAGCCAAAGCTTCGTCGTTACCAATATTCAACGGGCGGGTGTCAGATTCATCCACATCGAGTACATCCTCCTCCATTGTGTTGACCAACAGCAAAGCGAAAAAACGCGGCACATTCAATGGCTTTACAAAGCCCAGTGTCTTTTCAATATCGTCTGCAACCACAAATCACTCATTGGACGAAGAACGGACTCTAGATTCGCCCGAATCGGATGTTGTCCTGCTTCGAAATACCCCACGTTCCTTGGTTAATTCACAAAATACACAAAATTCGTTGAATGTAGCCGGCACCGAGCTGAGTAATTATGAAAAGGTAAAGGTTGTCGGTCAAGGATCCTTTGGCATTGCAGTTTTATATCGGCGCAAAACCGACAATCATTATGTCGTTTTCAAACAAATCAATCTAAGCGATTTAACAACATCAGAACGGGATTTGGCCATGAATGAAGTGGAGGTATTCTCGAAACTACATCATCCGAATATCATCAGTTATTTGGGTAGTTTTATCAAGGATAATACACTGCTAATTGAAATGGAATATGCCGATGGTGGAACATTGGCTCAAATAATTGGTGAACGTGGAATGCGGGATTTTTTCCCAGAGCGTTATATCGTTAATGTGTTTGAGCAGATATGCAGTGCTATAAATTATATGCATTCGGAGAATATATTGCATCGGTGAGTTTTCGTGTATTTTTGTGTGCCTAAACTTCTTTGCAGGGACGTAAACAGGAATACATTTTGGAACCATTTAGAGGGCTCAATTTGCAAAAAAAACTATGTTTTAAAACGACAGAAAAGTCGCCATCGTGTGTAGTCCCTTGTTCCTTAATATGATCTAATTCCATGTTTATGTTTCAACTTTTTGTAGGGTTAACCTACTTTAAGTGGATTTATTTGAAGTATAGGAAACGATTTGACATTTTTTTATCCAAATCCAGTGGATCAACCCGTTTATATGTAAACGTACTGTAACAGAATCACTTTTTGACTGTTCATTGTGCCAGAAGCTGTGTCGATGCGAGTACCTATATTCTTCTACTATGAGTAGCCCATTAAGTTTAATATACCCATGGTACAGTAAAATACAGATAACCTCATTTCAAATTAGCATTCCCAGCTCTGCATTTTCTGTAATTTAACTTGCCAAATTTTAATGCATAAAAAACAGTTCTCATCTCAGATTTTGTGTGTATACAATGGATTTATGAATATATTGTAAATATATGGTTACATGATTTTACCTTTTCAGTTCTACCATGAATATACCTATTGGGTTAACTTTGTTTGTTATTATTCGATTGAAAAATGTAAACAACGCCTTTGCGGAAATATTTGCGACTTTGGAGTGCACCGTCGTACCAATATAAAAACCCGCAGACACTACCTGCGCGGGATATAAAAAATCCAGTCGTGAGAATCCAGAATCCAGATAAAATTTTGTATCTAAAGGCGATATTACGTTGGGTATTAGGTACGCCGGTAACCGGGCATTTACACAAGACAAATTGTCTTGAATCAGAATTGTATTTTGCTACCACATACGCAATGCTTCGATTTTTTGCCGCGGCCAAGCTTTTTCCAATATAGAAGGATTTGATCTGTCATCTCAAGGATTATGTTGGACGAAATTGAACTAAGTCAATTCTTATATGAAAAATCAAGCCGATTTCTTATGTCTGAATGACAATCCTTCTATATATTCTAATCTTTAAGGTGATGATACATTAGCAGCTTGCCATGATGTCATAGAAAATTTTGTGATACATTTTTATGAAATGTCTAAGCCGCTCTCGAACACTACCATAGTTTTTCTCTATAATTTGGCCTTAAAATGTCATATTATGATGTCAAGCTGCTTATGTATCATCACCTTTAAGGTGAGAATACATAAAAGGTTTTTTTCGACAGGCTTAATTCATCGGCTGTCTTTTTCGTAAAAGAACAAAGGAGTTTTAGGTTGATTTAGTCAATTTTCTATCCGTAATTTATGCTTGTGTGCTCTACGCTCCTTTGTTGTTTTACGAAGAAACCAGCCGACTGTTTAAGCCAGTTAAAAACCCTTATATGTATTCTCACCTTTAAGGTGTAAATACATAGAATGTTTTTTACTTGCTTAAGTCATTGACTATTTTCTTCGTAAAAGAACAACCTAAAACTCCTTTATTCCTCTACGAAGAACCCAGCCGATTACTTAAGCCTGTCAAAAATGTAATGTATTCTCACTTTAAACGCTTGACTTCTTTGTAAAAGAACAAAGGATCACCCCATGCTCAAGTATAAATTATGGACCGAAGTTTAACTAAAGGTGGGAGTACATAAAATGCCTTTCTGACTTGCTTAAGCCATCGGCTGGCTTCTTCATGTTATTATATTATCCAATTACAAGGGACAACCTCGGGAAATTCGAATTCTACTCCCACTTTTCAAGCTGCTTTTGTATTCTTTCCCAAGCTGTTTATGTATTATATTTCTCATTGATTCCTTAAATTTATATCTTTTCATTCATCCTATTAGAGATTTAAAAACCGCCAATGTGTTTATGAACAAAAGAGGCATTGTCAAAATCGGTGATTTTGGTATTTCGAAAATTATGAATACGAAAATACATGCCCAAACAGTTTTGGGCACGCCGTACTATTTTAGTCCCGAAATGTGTGAAGGAAAGGAATACGATCATAAGAGTGATATCTGGGCATTGGGTTGTATATTGGGTGAAATGTGCTGTCTGAGGAAAACATTTGCTGCCACAAATTTATCCGAGTTGGTGGGGAAAATTATGGCGGTAAGGAATACACATGTCAATACATTTAAAAATTACACATCCTTTATTTTTCTCTTAGGGCTCATACACACCATTGCCTAAGGGCTATTCATCTGCATTGAAAAGTTTACTCAATAATCTGCTACAGGTTGGTTGTTGAAATCAATATATTCTGGATTTAACTGAATAACTTTATTGTTTAGGTTGATCCCGCGAGACGCCCTAAAGCTTCGGAAATTCTGGAATACTGGATTCCATTAATATTTCGTAACTTAAGTAAAAATAAGGGGTGAGTTGCTGGGCCTTTAATAACATCATATGTCATATCATGTTTCAATTTCTAGCCACCAATATGAAGATGATGTAGGCTCTACAATGGTCTCCTCAAACAGTTCGAAATTGCTTTCACTGCATGAAGAACCCCTTTTAGAACATAGCTCAAGACGCTCCACCATTGTGGATTTGGCAACCGCACAAACCGAAACAAAAGAAATAATGAAAGCTGAAACAGCACCGCCCGAAGAAACTGTTGAGAAAAGGCGAGAAAAATAATTAAAAATACTCCATTCAATATTGGTTAAAAATAAATATTTATTTCCAGATCGGTGTTATATCAACTCAAATCATTTGGCAATAGTTTTAGCATGAATCCTATACAGCTGCCACCGAAGGCTTGTATATTGACGGTGGCCACAAGTGAAACGCATTTTGTTGTTGTCAACAGCGGTATGTTGTTAACTTCTAAAACATTTATTTCGTGAAGGTGAGAATACATAAAACGCTTTTTTGACTGGCTTAATTCATCGGCTGGCTTCTTCGTAGAGGAACAAAGGAGTGTTAGGTTTACTTAAGCTGGGAATACATAAGGCGCTTATTTGGCTGGCTTAAGTCATCGGCTGGCTTCTTCGGAAATGAACAAAGGAGCCTAGGGCCAAAATCGAACTAGGTCAACCTAAAACTCCTTTGTTCATCTACGAAGAAGCCAGCCAAATATGCGCTTTATGTATTTCCAGCCTTAGATCGAATTTGGTGCTGCGTTACTTTGTTCTTTTCCGAAAAGGTCAGCCGATAACATAAGTTAGTCACCTTAAAGGTGAGAATACATGGAAGGCTTTCTTGACTGGATTAGAAGTGAGAATATATAAAACGCTTTTTTGACTGGCCTAAGTCATAGCCTGACTTCTTTGTAAAACTACAAAGGAGCGTAGGGTGAACTAGTATAAATTATGGGACGTAATTGAACTAAGTAAACCTAAAACTCCTTTGTTCTTTTACGAAGAAGATTTATGTATTCTCACTTTTAAAGTGCAAAGTTTTAAGTATACTTAGTTCGATTTCGTCCCATAATTTATACTTGTTCACCCCACATTCCTTTGTTGTTTTACAAAGAAGCCAGCCGATGACTTAAGCCAGTTGAAAATCGTTTTATGTATTCTCACTTTTAATCCAGTCAAAAAAGACTTCAAGGTGAGAATACATTAAACGCTTTTTGATGGGTTTAAGTCTTCGGCGGGCCAAAATCGAAATAAGTCAACCTAAAACTCCTTTGTTCCTCTACGAAGATGCCAGCCGATGATTTAAGGCAATCAAAAATCGTTTTATGTATTCTCACCTTTAAGCCAGTCGAAAACCCGTTTAGTGTATTCTCACCTAGCCAAATAAGCGCTTTATGTATTCCCACCTTTAAGTCATCTGCTGGCTTCTTCGTAAAAGAGCAACGCTGATTATGTATTCTCACCTATAGACATTTTACCTGATATTCCAATTAATGATTAACATTTTTTTCTTGACTACCAGATGGATCCGTTTACACATGGGGCGAGGGCACACATGGCCAATTGGGTTTAAGTTCTTTGGAGGCATGGAAACACTATCCCAGTCGCATGGAAAGTGTGCGGAATTATCATATTATAAGGTAAAATAATATAATATAATTTCCCAAACAATATAAATGTTAAAACGATACTGTATTATAGCGCTTGTGCCGGTGAAGGTTTTACCATACTTTTAACACAAACCGGCTCGATTCTATCCTGTGGTGATAATAGCAAATATGCCTTGGGTCATGATAATGAAAAAACCTATCACAGTCCAAAGTTAATTGAGAAATTGGAAAATGTCCATGTCAAAGAAATCAAGTGTGGTACAACACATGTGCTGGCCCTAAGCGTGGATGGTGCTGTATATACGTGGGGTACCAATGTCCATGGGGCATTGGGTTTAGGTTCACTTCAAACGCAACAGTAGGTTACAATCAAATTCTATGTCAAATAGAGTGGATTAATATTTTGGTTTTCTGATTCTGAATGACTTTCAGGAAAATACCCCAAAAGATTTTGCTTTCACATGTCAAAGGCAAGGTGAGAAATATCTTTTGTGGCCCCGATACATCGGCGGTGTTATTTGGAAGTGGTGAATTGTATGTGTGTGGCAGTAATGATTACAACAAATTGGGTTTTGAGAAAACATCGAGAATAATGGCATTGGTAGGTAGTGTCACAAAAAAAATGAAAATTATCCTAATCCGCTATTCACTTTTAGAAAAAGCTATTAATACCCCACAAAATAGTGGACGTCAGTTTCTCTTCAAACCACACAATTGTTTTGGTGGAAGGTGGTTATGTATTTACCTTGGGTTCAAATTCAGCTGGTCAACGTGGTGTTGGTAATTGCAGCAACATATTGGATACGGCAACCCTGGTTGAGCTCGTTAAGGACAGGTATATAATGGTAAATATAGGTTCCGACCTCAATTTTGAAATTTCGACAAAATATATCAACATATGGAAACATTTCTCTATTCTCTCCATCACAGAAATGTAAGTGCAACGACCAGTGTTCGGTGGTATGTTCGGATGACAATGTCATAACCTTCTGGGGTACACGTAATGGTATACCGGGCATAAGTGAGGGAAGTTTGGCGGATGAACAGGAAACAGAGGTAGTTTTTTAATGTAATTCTTAATGATATACGAAGAAAAAATAGAATTGTATTTATTTTTTAGTTGCAACAGCATCAAATGGATTTGGAACTAGGCAATAGCACTGCAGCGTTCACAAACTTTTTAGCCTCGGTGTATAAATCTGAATTAGTGTTGGAACCTCAAGACATACTTGCGTGAGTGGCAATGTTGCATTTGATATAATAAAATTAAAAGTTTTAATACTTTCAGACTCTACTCTTCGCCGGAACAATTGGATAAAGGTTATTATGTTATTGTCAATGATATTTTTCCTTTGCCTCACAGTGTTTTAGTGTTAGTGGATACTACAACACCTCTAATAGCCTCAATTGATGATTTGGGATGAGATGTGACATGTTTATATTTCTTCATTTAAACGTGAACTGTAAAAATTTTTAAAACTATAAAATTATCCCACCTGTAAAAATACTCAAAATAAAGAAGGAATTTGTGTAAAAAAGAGAATTTAAACTCCTGGACGAGATGTATTTGTTCCAAAGAAATATTTGCTCTGTTTCAGCACCCGCAAAAATCTACTAGTTTTACAATTTCAATTTGAGTTATCGTAGTAAAAACTTTTATATTCTTGCAGTTCTGGAACAGACCAATAAAAACACTTTATGTCAATCATGGCACAGTAAAGGCTTTATCAGATGAAATGTTTTTTAAATCACTCATCATAAATACATGAGTATCATGGCGCAATAACAAGAATGTAAACGTTTTTACTACAATAACCGGTTTTCCCTTTATGATGTCGGAGAAAATTGCAAAACTAAAGATGTTCCTGCAAATTTTATGTCAAGGTTTGTTTAAACCTTTTTACCTATTGTTTATCTTTTGTTCTGTGATTTCAAACACAATAACGCTGGCTTAGAAGGGGAACCTTAGACATGGACCATGACGAGTATAGTAAATACAATGGCCTATTCATTAAGTCATCCGATAAGACCAGCTGATTTTACACGAATTGCCAAAATGAATGACAATTGTGAATTAACAAGTAAAAAGCAGCTAAGTTCGTCCGGGCCAAATTTTTTATTACCTCCTCCAAAAGAAAAGAACTTGAAATTTTTAAAAAAAATCCGTCGAAAAATACCTCGTAAGTGAAAACCTTCATAAGTAATTTTTTGTCATAAGCTGTCGTTACGACACCTAACTTCAAATTCGAAATTTAAACCAATTCCGGTAAATAATGTTGCCACATCATCAAAATACCGAATAAAGAAATGTATGGGGGCTATACAACGACGTGTAACTGCTTAGAAATGTTTCCGCCATAGATTGTAGTACCCATTACGAACTTAAAATACGAAATTTGAAACAATTCCGGTGAATAATGTCGCTAAAATCATGGAAATACCGAATATCTGGGGGTACCGTCATATGGGTGCTGTACTAAAACGTGGACCTAGATAGACAATTCTCTTTCAAGGGGTAAAGTACTCGGAGGGAACTCCTTGTATGGATTTTCATACAATTCAATTGAAAAATTTGTCTACAATTATCAAAATACCGAATATCGGGATAAACCGTTTTATAAGGGACATACGATTTCATCTAGGGGGTAATGTACTCACAAGGAACTCTTTTGGTGGATTTTAAGACAATTCCATTGAAAAATGTTGCTAAAATCATCAAAGTACCGAATGTCGAGAAGTACCGTTATATGGGGGCTATGCGATATCGTGGACCTATATGGGCAATTCTCTTTCAGGGGGTAAAGTTCTCACAGAGATCTTCTTGTCTAGAATTTCAGACAATTTCTTTGAAAAATGTGGCTAAAACATCAAAATGCCTAATATCGGGGGTACAATTGTATGGGTCTATACGATATCGTGGACCTATATATACAATTCTTTTTAAGGGGGTATAGTACTCACAGAGAACTCCTTGTGTAGAATTTCAGACAATGCCATTGAAAATGGTGGCTAAAATCAACAAAATACCGAATATCGGGGGGTACCGTTATATGGGGGCTATACGATATCGTGGATCAATATAGCCCATCTTCGAACTTGACCTGCCTACAGACAAAAGCTCATCAATAATATAAATACTTTGTTGGGTCCAAAGCTAGGGTGGAAATACACAATTCGCATACTTGGCTGGCTTCTTCGGAAATGAGTATAGGGCCAAAATCGAACTAAGTTAACCTAAAACTCATTAGTTCATCTACGAAGAAGCCAGCCCATGGTAGAAGAATATAGGTAGACGCGTCGACACAGCTGCTGGGACAATGAACTGTCAAACCAATTTTGGAATTGAAAATGTTAAATGAAAAATTATTTAAATCTGTAAAAATTGTTGAAAAAGGCGAAAACATATAAAAATCTACTTACATTTAAAAAAACATTTAAATTTTTTTGACATATCAACGCTCCCAAGCGTTGATGCATCTACCTGTATTCTTCTGCCATGAGCCAGCCGATGACTTAAACCAGCCAGATACGCGCTTTATGTATTCCCAGCTTTATTATTTTGATGAATTACAAACGGAATAACGAACTTAAGGTGGGAACACATTAGTATTTTTTAAGGTTCTGGTATATCGATCATGTAATGGGTAACCCTAGAATTTAGTTCAACCCGACCAATTTGACTATATAAGATTTCTCTGGTTGACGATATAAAATGTCGTTAAATATTAGGCGTTTTTTGCTAGTTCCTTCTTAAATTAGGTACCTCAGAGTTAAAGCAACACCCTTGTGAATAAAATATTTTTTATTGATATCTTAGAACCATTATGGACTAAATTAAAATTACAATACATACAAACATGTACTGGGAATTTTAAGATCTAGATAATTTAGGAAAAAACATAGACATGTTATTTTTGTTGTAGCCATTGAATTACTTAACATAGTGTAATAAAGAAAAACAATAATAAAATAAAAATAAACAAAAGGAAATGACTCTACCATTTTTAAAGCATATTAGAAATGTAATTCATATTGGTGCTAGTAGTTAAATGAAGTTTAAATGAATGCAGCACCAATGCAGAAAACAAATCCACATGGGGATGTCTCATTATAATTAACAACTAATATTGTTTTTGTTCATCTTTAAATAAGGAATAATAATAATAGTCAATAAGTTTGTTGTTGTCTGACTGCCAGTGACGACTTCAAATGTTTTTGTTTTTTTTTTCTGTTTAACGTATACAATACTATGTATATACGAGGCATTTTGTGCCAATGACTTTAGTAACGTGATGATACGGGTCCACCATAACGATCTTGCCCAGAACGTGCTCCACTATTATACATGCCGCCACCACTGCTGCCGCCTCCCGAGTAACCACCAGTACCACGTTCATTGTAGGTTCGGTCATAACGATCTTGAGTTGAGGGCAACGCACGCCAACTATTATCATCGGCATTTGATTTCGGCCAACCCGAACCGGAATGCATATTTGATGACATACCATTACTAGAGTATTTCATAGATGAACCAACTCCACTGCCGCCCATATGAGATGATGATGAAGGATTCCAGCTACTTGTGTTGCCACCAGAACCACCACCAAATCCACCCGTGTTATCATAACGTTTGTTGCCACTAAAATAGAAAAATATCGTTTAGTTACTAATGATTTTTTACCAATAATTTGTTCATGAAATATTTAAGCTTATTTAGGATAGACGATCAAGGATGCATTTCCATAAATTACAAAACTGCCGTTTAATTAAGAAACTTACCCAATATCATCTATACGACGATAATTATGTGATGTCGAACGATCATCATAGCGTCCGCCGCCACCTCCACTCTTATGCATTGAACCGCTGGAATGGTATGAGGAACCGCCACCACCTCCAGATGTTGGTAAATGACGAATCTCCACTTCACGTTTATAATCATCACGGCCGCCTTTCCCGCTCGAGGTATAATCATCTAAACCACTTCGTTTTGATGATGAACCCAAATAATCTCCGCCACCACGTTTCGTGTAATCATCTGTGCTGCGTTTACTGGGAATATCCGAAAAGTCATCAACCGCGGAACGTTTAGTGCCGCTTGAACTGCTACCATAATCCATACGCTTCGAAGAGGACGATGTGTAATCATCAATACGTTTGCTGGAGGAGCTGACATAATCATCACGTTTATGAGCGCTAGAATATAAATCGCTTTTTTTAAAAAATGCATTATTGATAATTTCCTGGTTCTTAAAATATAAAATACAGTTGGCATTAACGACATAACAACAAACCAAAAGATGGGCATGATTAAATATGAATATACGATGCTGTGGATGGGTTACTTTCCATGATAAGTCTTGGTGGAATATTCCATCGAATCATATATGATAGACATTAACACAAAAGCCAAAAATAACGATTGTCTGGGGGCATTGTATGGCAATAGCCTCCCAGTTATATTCCAAACAATAATATTAACCTGCTCTTTAGAGCAGTTATAGTTTGGTTTCAGAAAGAACTAATATATGGGAGGCATATCCATTTCTGAATCGATTTTTACTAAATTTGACGGAGACATTTTAATCTTTTGTACCAAATAACATTGCTATAGAGTGCATGAGAAGGATGGATCATATTAAAAAATATATATCGGAGCCGAGTTCTACAAATTGGAAACGTACGTCCCGAAATTCACTCCAATTGGACCGATATTAGCCATTATTTACACAATAAACCTGAAATCGGATTAAGGATATTTAGGAGCTATATCCAAATCTTAGCCGACCTCGATACGAATTTGAAGAACGAATTTGAGGGACTTAAACACCAGATCGGATGAAACATATATATGGGAGCTGTAGCTATATCTGCACCGATTTTCACCAAATTTGGTGTACTTGAATCTAGACTGAATTCAGTCTGATGTGCCAAAATTCAGGACTTTTTTAGTGATATTGGTCATTTTTATGCACTATTAACCCGAAATGGGTTGAAGATATATTTGGGAGCTATATCCAAATCTGAACCGATCTTGATAAAATTTGGCAGAGGTATTCCTGGGCTGCATCTGATATCTGGTACAAATATCATTGTTGTAAAGAGCTTATTACGCATGTGAGAGACTTAAACACCAAATCGGCTAAAACATATATATGGGAGCTATAGCCATATCTGAACCGATTTTCACTAAATTTGATGTACTTGCTTCTAGACTATATTAAGTTGGATCTGTCAAAATTCAGGTCATTTGGTGCACAATTAATTTTTAATCGGTTGAAAATATATGGGAGCTATTTCTAAATCTGATCCTTGGGCCAAACAAATATGGTTTGCATTTCATCTCAATTTCATCTCAATCAGATAATAAATGCGACCTGCATCTTGTTCACAAGAATACATGGACTGACGGATGGACATGCATAAATCGACTCAGAAAGTGATTCAATGAAGATCCTCAAAGTAACTATGGGTCTATCTCGCTTCATTCTTCCTGTTACAAACAAATGAACAAAGACATAATACCACTACCATTATGTGGTGTAGAGTATAAAAATAAATACATTAGACTAACTTACCTCCTTGATGTTGTGTCCAACGAGGCATCAAACCTTGGTGGAGGAGGAGCTTCATAGCGATCCGTTGCCGTTGTTCTTTTACGATCCACTGGATAATGATCATCTCGTTTGCTCAAACGTTTAATAGGATCATCACGAGTTTCCATAATCCTTTAAACATGAACAGCGATGTTCAAAGTGTGACGTAAGAACGACACAAGACACACACACATTGGTGAGAGGTGAAGAGACAAAATGGTAAAAACAAAACAAAGAACATTATTAATAATTGAATAGGAAGACTATGTGAAACAAACCCCTATTATTTCCCCCCTAAATAATACATAACAAATTTGCAGTTGTTGTTCACTTCTTTCACATTAAACGGGATGTTGGTTTGATTAATTGCGTTGCGTTGAATATAACGAACAGCACCACCACAAGGGTATTTAGAATGTGTAGCTTATAAATAGCTTACGAGATCGGGGGTAAAACTTATTTTTTCTTTGTGAGAAATATATGGAGTTTGTGTCAACGAAACGACATAACGATTCATGTTGGTTGATTGATTTTCGTAACAACTTAGGCAGAAGAATAATAGTATTCGTGTTTCACACATTATAGGGTAATAGATACCATATTCGGTTTAGGAAATTATTTTCTTTTTTCTCATAGAATATGTGGTTTCCCGAAATAAATGTTTTTGTTCATAACTATTAGTAAAACATTACTACTCATCATTTAACTACACTCGAGTGTAGGAAATGCACACAAATGCACGATGGCAATTTTTTAGGGTTTTTAAACATAGCATACTTCATTTGTTGGCGTTTTATCTCGAGACGTTCCAATTCCAATTTCTCACGCTCCAACTTCTGGCGTTCACGTTCCAAACGTAAAAGTTCAGCCTTTTCACGCTCCAAGCGTTCACGTTCCAATGCCAGTTTTCTGCGTTCTTCAGCCAAGCGGGCCTCCTCCTGTCGCTGACGGTCACGGATCTCACGACGACGACGTTCTTCTTCACGCAGTTCACGTTCACGTTCGCGCAACCGTTGGCGTTCCCTTTCCTCGCGTATCTTCTTGTAGGAGAGAATCTCTCGTTGACGCATCCGTTCACGATTTTCTCGCTGGCGTTGATAATGATTATAACGGCTATCGTTTGTGTGCAGAGGACGACGTCTCACTGATGATTCAGAACGTGCCTTTTCACCGCGGCTAGATTCTTTGCTTTTATCATCTTTCGAACGAGACGTTTTGTCCCGGTCATCCTTTTTAGTTTCACTGCTGCTGTCCTTTTTACCTGATTCGCCACTTGCTTTGTCCTTACCACTGCTGGCAGACTTTTTCGATTCGTCCTTCTTCTTGGATTCTGAACGTGCTGAGCCAGAAGTTTTACCACTATCCTTTGAATTTGCAGCGCTGCCACCAATTTCATTTTTGGTACGTTCCACAGATATAATGCGGCCATGCAATTCGGTGCGATGCAAATGATCAATACAACGACTGGCATCACTGGACGAAGACATGGTCACATAGCCATAGCAACGAGTGCCAGGTGTACGTGTGTTGGTTACCACTTTAGCACCGATGACTTTGCCATATTTGGAGAATATTGTCTTTAAATCGCTGGCACGAGTAGAGGATGATAAACCGGATACCCAAAGATTGCGTGATGCATTTGCTGTGGACGAGGATGATTTGCCGCCACTTGTTGATTTTGAATTGGTGGCAGTCGATGACGAGTTGTTTGCAGATGATTTCTCTGGAATTTCCATATAAATAATAACAGAGTAGAGAGAGAAGAAGGTTGAGTTATATACATGTAAATGTGTTGTTGTTGTCTGAAAAGTATTGTTTTTTTTAAGTTATTTTAGTTTTCGATTCCGCATTGGAATTGAAAGTTTATTGCATTTTCACTTTTTTTTCTCTTAAAATTAGCTGGTCACTCTGATCACAGGATATTTTTTCAAACTAAAACTAAACACTGCTTCTAATTTTAAATGGGGTATGCAAGAAAGTGTGAATTTATAGGAGAGATTGTTGTATATTGTGTCTTGGTTTTGGACTTCGATTCCTGTTTGTATTTTTTAATGCGCTGTGCATTTCTGGAAATTTTTATCCATTTCTGCAAACTAAGCGAGGATTGCACTTTAATTTTATGCTACATCCACTATATCTTCCGTTGTAAATGGGAATGGATTTCATCCAGCATTAGTTAGTTATCCATGGGGTTAAATGTTATCCAAAAGAAAATATTTCTGGAAAATCTTCCGCGTTCAACAGGAACTTGAATCACATATGTAATATGAAGAACCGACCTCGGTACATACCGATTATAGTACCTATATTTTCTCAAGACGTTGAGTTCCATCCAGTCAAATCAGACATATTTCTAGACCAGTGAGCCGAAATAAATGCAAGTAGATGTAAAAATTTAACGGCCAATTACTGCCAATGACTGGATCATTGCCTATATCCTCAAACTGTTCCAATACCAGGTTGCTCCAGGAAACGATATATGTTGCAGCATTAAACGTATTACATAACAGTGCATATATTTTTCCACGTTTTGTTTAATCCAACGTAATCGCCTTTTTTAGAGAAGTAGTAAGTGTCCGGCTTCAGAAATTCATTTTCATATCTGCTAATAACTGATTCGAACGCTTATTAAATCCTTCCAATGTCCGCATTTTGTCTGCACAGGCCACTCCATGAAATATGTGTGTAAACGATAAATAATTACATCAGATGTGCGAAGGGACCAAGATGATTCCATTTCTACTCCAGCAATCGACATCAGATGTCCGAAGGAACCTTCTGGCACCGCAGTATAAAACGAGTTGCTTCCAACTACTGCACTCCTTACATATTCCTTTTATATAATGACAAAGCAACGTAATCTTACCGTTAAAGATTAACACAGCGACAACATAAAAAACGTCTTTTCCGGGTATCTAGTCGAGTTTCCAAAACGTTTCAAAATGTCATTAAGCTCAGCAAAGGCCAAAAAACTCACAGTACAAACAAAATTTAGCATACTTATGTAAGTCAGTCTCTAAGTGCACATCGAGTGTAATTTCCGCATTCAGAATCGATAAAGATCATTTTCATTATATGGAATCGCTAGTATGTTTGCGGGATGACAACACCATTTGATAACTGCGTCACACTGCATCTTTCCGGGCTACCTAAATGATCAAAACATATACTCACAGCGCCATTTTTCTCTCTCTTGCTCTCCCTCCTTTCGTTGTATAAAACGTTATTTTCTAGTCATATAAATTCACACTTTCTTGCTTTCGAAATGTCCTGATTTTTCCTCATTATTTAAATTTCCTTTTTTGACACTGACACTTTCATCTAAACTAATATATAACCAAAAGTCTACATAAATTGATTTTTGAGTGTTTGGTTCTTCCTAAAAAGTTACCTTTATCGTCTTTTTGACTAGATTTGGATTTATCGCTGAAATATAATAGAGTCGAAATTAGTAAAATTGCAAAAATTATTGAAATAATTAGCTTTGTTTTTACCTGTCCTCTTTTTTGTCACTGGATTTTTCATCTTTTTTCTTATCTTTATCATGCCCCGACTTTTTGTCATCTTTTCCTGAAGATTTATCAGATTTAGAATCCTTTGCCGATAACTTCTTCTCAGAAGCTGAAATATAACGATTAAAAAATATTTATACCTATGTTTCGAATGCACAAAGTAATTTTTGAAGAAACGGAAGCCAGAAAACAAATATAAATGAAATTTTTTAAATTTCTGACTTAAACTCGAAAACATGCAGGAAAGCACTGTGAGACCGTTGCAACAGATGACGAAGTCTATATCGCCTTTGGCCAAACTTAGTACTCCTACATCCAACTATAACATTACGATCGCATTACGATCAAAATGTCAAGACAGCTTTTTCAAAACATTTCCTAATTTAGAACTATATATATTTTAGAGCCCAAGTATGCAATTTTTGCCACCGGGGAAAATGTTATTTTAATTAACCTTGGGGTTTTTAAATATGATAAATAAACTTAGGAAAAGTTTTTAGAATCGGAGAACTACTTTGTTCTGCTATTTTGGGATATTAAGTGATATTCTTCATTTATTAAGAGGCACCAAAACTCCACTACTAACCACAGCTGGTATCGCATGGATGTAAATCGACTAATTACTAATCCTAACTTCAAATTAATATGGTGGTATTGTCTCTCAAACAAGCTCTATTGTGGTAGGCGGTATCCTCGCTTTTGTCGACCAAATACTGTTAAAAAAAATCCCTCGGAAAAGTTCAAAAGTCTGTTTGACATTTCAAATTTTTTAAATTAGACCATGCTTTCATTGAAGTACATAACACGGTAATTGGTCTATCACGATTCTAAGTAAGGTCTGTTTGCATACAACAATAAAACCAAATAAAAATAGAATGGGCGTTGGCGCAAGCACACATAGCATTTAATATAAAAATACAAATACAAATTAATTACTCACCAGTCGATTTATCTTTATCATCCGGAGCCTCATCATGAAGTAGTTGTTGTTCATCTTCTCCTATTGTCAAATTGATACCTTCTTCATTTTCATTATTGCCCTCCTCATTCTCTGGGTCGGCATTGTTTTCATCTTCTTCATAGGTTTCATCAATGGCTTCGTGTTCCCCTTCTCCAGCATCACCATCATCTTCAGCATGTTCTTCTTCACATTCTGCTTCCTCATCGTAGGCAGCTTCTTCGTCTTCCTCGCCATTTTCATGACATTCATCATGCTCATCAACTTCTCCGACTTGATCGGATACAATATCATTGTCATTGTTTTCATCGGCTTCTGCATTTTCCTCTTCCTGATCATTGTGTTCCTCATCCTCAGCAACTTCCTCCTGTTCCTCGGGTTCAGCCTCAGGTTCGGGCTCCTTAACAACCGGTTCAGCTGGTTTCTTTTCTACAGGCTTTGGTTTTTCAGCAACAACTTTGGCCTTTCCTGCTGGAGTTTTTGGTGTAGTGACCGTTTTTTTAGGTGTTGCAGTTTTGTTGCCACCAAATATGTGTTTGGCAGGGTCCACACCCTCTCGCTTTAAAGCCTACAGAAAACATAATTTATTTCCATTGAATGTAAAGTTATACTTCATAAATTTAAAAAATATGTACCTTTTCTAAACGCTCCAATAACGATGCCTTTGAACCATTAGTATCTAACTTGCGTTTTTCCAATTCATCCTTGAGATCACACACACGTAACTCACTCAATTTCTTTCCAGCTTCGGACATTTCTTTGATAATTATTTACTTCTATTAATATATAATATTATGTTCTTTTCCTAATTGCCAATCCACACAAATTATTTAAATATTAATTATTCTCTTGTTTTAATGTGGAAAACTCCGTTTTCACTTTGTAAAATGTCTAATGTGTATATCTTATACACGCCGAAAATATAATAAAAATGGCGATTCCTACATAAGCCTTCTGAGTGTTGATAAAATTTGTATCCTATTACAGAGTTGCTTAAACCATCAGTTTCACGGCTGCATTCTCTACGGTCATACGTAAAAAATCAAGGATGTGAATAAATTAGGTGCTGCCAATTCAAAAAATTCAACCAATCTTCATGAAGTAGTTGTTCATTGCTTATTAATACAGCTTGCAGCATTAGGGCATATAGTGGGCATATAGTGGTAAAACTGTCAATATGTTACGGAAATGCAAAGACTTGAATGAAGTATTATACAAATTGGCATAAATTATTGAAAAACACATATTATAACAACAACTCAGGAGCATTGTAAAGAAAAGTATTTAAAAATCTATTTGTCTTTGCAATATATAGCAACGCAGGGTAAACGTATTGCGTTTAAAGGTGAGGATACATAATCAGCTTGAAGTCTTCGCATGGCATATTTTGTGACATAAAGGAACGTCAGAGCTGCACTCGAATCCTGCCGTCATTTCCTTTTATAATTCGCCATTAATATGCCTAGCCACTGATCCTAAATCAATGATTTAAAAAAGTACATTGCGGGGCCCGAATTAGAGATATTAGCTGGTTTTGCCATGGAAGTGAATTGTTAAACAACTTGGGTCTCATTTTCAAAGAAAATCCAATCATTTCATTCATCTTTCATTCTAAAAATAAGGAAAAATAAATAAATACGAACAACGTCTTGAATAATGCTTGATGTAATGCTCCATGGAACAATTACAGAAGGTAGAACAAAGCTACCCCCTAATACAATTTTTTGGTGCCCTTATTCTGTCAAAACATATACACATTTTGTGTATGTGTGTGTATTGTTTTGAATAAAAATATAAAATAATTTGAAATTATTTCAATTTCGGTTGCAAAATAAATGCATACTTTCGATGTTAATGGCAACACATTGTACGATATTGGGAAAAACTGTATTGTCCTACTATTTTAGATTCAATCTTGTGGAATAACCCCAAATTCAACCCCAATATAAGAATTTTGTTAAAAAATGAAAAATAAACAAAACCAACTGTTGCATATTCAAAAGTCTATTTGACGCTATAAGACTCCAGCACAGAGTTGCATTTTTTCAGTTTCTTTGAAGTTGAGCAACCTTTCTTATTAAGACATGTAATGCTCTATATTCTGCAATTCATAGTGTTCCCGCGATTTATTACATTATATCACAAATCGTTCTTTTAGTCAATGGAAGTATTGTATTCTACACTACCCTCGAAAATTCGATATTTTCATTTTAAATTAAAAAAATTGAATTTAATATTATAATTTGCATATTGCAAAAAAAAAAAACTTTTACTCATGGAATAATAACAGGTAGAATGAAGCTATTTCCGAAACACAATTTTTTGCGTTTTGGTGCCCCAAATTTGTTAAAACAAACACACAGTTTTGCCCTTTTCCACAATCTGTAAAATATGTCACTCTCACTCTCAGAATATCGAGAGGTACCGTTATATGGGACGAAGACGTGGACCTGCACAGACAATTTTCTGTCTTAGGCTGTAGCATGGTACAATAAAAAGGTAAGGTAGAGCTACCAGCTGATTACAATTTTTTTTCTAAGTGTGCCCGACTTCTGCCAATTTTGTGTATGTATTTATTGTTTTGAAAAATGAAAATAAAATATTTTCAAAACCAATGATTGGAAAACTAGTAAATTGCGGCTTGCGCATTAAAGCTATTAACCAGTTTAGCAATGAAATTGAAAGATTAAACAGCGTGGATCATATTTTTGAGCGAACGTCCAGACATTTCATTAATTTTTCTCAATATTTAATTCATTTTTAAAATGAGGAAAAATATGAAAGAAAATGAAAACAACTTGTTTCATATAATTTTGAAAGAGTCTGACAGGAAGCGGGCTCCTAATTGTACCATGGGCTGTGGGATCCATTACGAAAGTCAAATACCAAACAATTCCGGTGAATAATATCGCTAAAATCATCAAAATGCCGAATATCGTGAGGTACCGTTATGTGGGGGCTATAGAAGACGTGGACCTACATGGTCCATTTTCAATGCCAAAGGTCCTGTAGACATAATATATATTTGAGTAAAATTTTGTCAATCTACTTTATTTCGTTCGGAAGCTGGAGTGATTTCCACAGAGGGACGGACATCGCTAAATCGACATAGAATTTTATGCTGATCAAGAATATATTTACTTTGAGGGGTCTAAAATGTATATTTCGAGGTGTTACAAACGGAATGATAAACTTAATTCACCCTCCATACTATGGCGGAGGGTATAACAATTATAAAAAAGAGTTTTCCTATCATTGATACTGTAATACTTTGTTTTTATGTTTCAAAACAGTTATTACAAACACAAAAGTGACAGAAGTAAGGTACACTCAGAAAAATTGTAATCAGCTGATTGCTCTACCATACCTATTCCTTGTACCATGGCAGTTATCTTCTAAAAATTATACAAGCATATTATTAATAACAATACATTCCCACACAATGTGTATATATATTGACATTACTTGTAATGCCATTAGAAAAAAGCAATTTCTATGATTTACCTTGCACTTTATTGAACATGAGCTAAAAGTATTTACAATGAAAACAAATTTCAATACCTATCTTACTAATAATTAATTTGGAAAATCTTACCCCAACACTTAAAAACATTATTCACTTTGTATAGATTGTTACTCTTTCTTTCACATATATTTAAAAACGACAAACGTCAAGCCAATGTGTTAGTTATTCGTTTTACATCCGTTTATTGCTCGAATACAACCATGTTCGTAGTGTTGCTGGGCATAACAATCCCGGTCTAGAGATGGGGGAATTTTTCGATAACAAACGATAAAACTTGGTAGCACTTTTAACGATGAAGATGGGCGGCCATATTGCTCTTTCTTTCTTTTTCTGACCACGTTCTTGCGAGACGTATGAAATAAATATGAGCCTCACAATTTCCAAAAAACGCAAGGTAATTTTATAAATTTTGCCACAAATTTACATTAAATCACTGGACTACTGTACAACTCATCGATGTGTGTGAAAATTTCATGTGGATAGTATGAAAATATGCCAGATAAACAGTGAAACTATGAACTAACCTCAAACCCTTGGCATATCAATAAAGATTTTTGGTGGCAGTGTTCGAAGAAAAGCAATACTAATTAGTTTAAACAATGTGACCATCAATGGGTTGATACAAAAGTGATGTCTTGTTTTTTTTTTAACATATTAAAATATCACAAAGTATTTTATTAACAAGTGTTTCTTGTGTTTTAGTTTGTTGCCGATGGCATGTTCAAGGCTGAATTGAACGAGTTCTTGACTCGTGAACTCGCCGAGGATGGTTACTCCGGTGTTGAGGTACGTGTAACTCCCGCCCGTACCGAAATCATCATCATGGCCACCAAGACCCAACAAGTTTTGGGTGAAAAGGGTCGTCGCATTCGTGAATTGACCGCTATGGTCCAAAAGCGTTTCAGCTTCGAACCCGGCCGTATTGAATTGTACGCTGAAAAGGTCGCCACCCGTGGTTTGTGCGCCATCGCCCAAGCTGAATCTCTCCGTTACAAGTTGACCGGTGGTTTGGCTGTGCGTCGTGCCTGCTATGGTGTTTTGCGTTTCATCATGGAATCCGGTGCCAAGGGCTGTGAAGTCGTCGTCTCCGGTAAATTGCGTGGTCAACGTGCCAAGTCCATGAAATTCGTTGATGGTCTTATGATCCACTCTGGTGATCCATGCAACGACTATGTTGAAACCGCCACTCGCCACGTCTTGTTGCGTCAAGGTGTCTTGGGTATCAAGGTCAAGATTATGTTGCCTTATGACCCCAAGAACAAGATTGGCCCCAAGAAGCCATTGCCCGACAATGTATCTGTTGTTGAGCCCAAAGAAGAGAAGATCTATGAAACACCTGAAACAGAATACAAAATGCCTGTTGCTGCACGTGTGCCCATTGGTGATGAAGTTCCCGTTTATTGAGAAAACATCCATACAAGCAATTAGTTGTATGTAAAATGTAAGGGGTCAGTGATGTTTTTTTGAATATTTCAAAAAATAAACTTGCTTGATATGAAAAGTTTTTATTTAACAAGATAAAATTACAAAAACAACATCAAATTTTGCTTTTATTATTAAAAGGTAGAAAAGATTCGGTATTGGGATTTAATGTTGAGACGAGTGATTTGAGATGGTTTATAAAATCAACTTTCGCAACTTAACGAAATCTTCAAAAGTAATAAACGCAAGTGAAAATATTGTAACTAGTGCTAACCTGTACAACAATTATGCTCTGTTCCAGAACTTGCAAGTTTTACTAGTAGAATTGCATCTTATTGTTTGATATAATAAAATATTGGGTTAGTAATTTGTACGTTCTTGCAGTTCTGAAACAGAGGACTAGGTATTAAAATGAGTTGAGCAGATGTTCAATCCGGCCATGGATTCAATATGCAACCCATTGAGCCTGGATAACAATTCAACAATTTCTCATATGAGTAGTTTGTGTGGTTAAATTGAAGACCTTTTATTAAGCTGAGTTTTGGCCTAATTTTTGAGCTGTTGCTTTAGTTTTGAAAATGTATAATGGTACTTAAAAATTTCCAGATTTTTTTTGCAACAAAAATTGTGTCAATTTGTTATGTTTTCACACCTTCGGCTTTTTTATAAAGTTTAATTTACAAGAGTTTAATTTCATTTTATTCAGCTTGCAACTTCTTGAAAACATAATTTCGCAAACACAAATTAGGGTAGAAATTAATGACGTTAAAATAAGTATTGAAGTTTTCGAAAATTTGTGCGGGGGAAAATTACGTACGTTGGCGCTTAAACTCAATATAATTATTAGTAATATGCAAATTGTCGTTTATTCTCCGGCGCAAAATTCTAAATGGATTCAGTGATGTCCGTTCGTCTGTCTGTTGGAATAGGAGAGCAAAAGTTTTACAAATATGTGTATTTGTCAGGCAGGTCAAGTTCGTAATTGGGCTATGTTGGTCCCCTTTTTCGTATAGTCCCCATTAAAAGGAGCAATCGTATTTTTTTATAATTGGTAGGCATTTTTAATCTTATTACGGCAAAGTAATTTTTCTGTGGAGGGAACCGGCTTTTGGACCTGAATGTTCGGATATAAAATGAGGTTTTTGTCCGGTTCTACTAAACCGATATGTACGAAATGGGTATAATTTTAAGGTTTATGGAAATACCTATGACGGTGTTTTTTGAAGCGGTTCTGGAATAATACAAGAACATTTGTCTTTGTGCATTTGTTTGTAACAGGGAGAAAGAAGCGAGATAGACCCATAGTTACTTTTGAGGATCTTCATAGAATGACTTTCTGAGTCGATTTATACATGTCAGTCCGTCCATGTATTCTTGAGAACAAAATGCAGGTCGCATTTATTATCCGACTGAGATGAAATTTTGCAAACAATGTTTGGGCCAAGGACGAACCCTATTGAAATTGGTGATAATCGGATCAGATTTAGATATAGCTCCCATATATCTTCAACTGATTTCGGGTAAATTGCTCACCTAATGACTAATATAAGTCCAAATGACCTGTATTTTGGTACATCCCACCGAATTCAGCCTAGAAGCATGTTAATCAAATTTCGGTTCAGATATAGCTATAGCTCCCATATATATGTTTCATCTGATTGGGAGTTTTAAATTCCACACATGCGTAATATGCACTCCAAATGAATGATATTTGGTGCCAGATATCAGATACTGCTCAAAAATACCTCTGTCAAATTTTATCGAGGTCTGTTCAGATTATAGCTCCCATATATGCCTTTATTGGTTTATTGTGCACCAAATGGCTAATATCAGCCCAAATGGACCGAATTTGGGCAATTAGGACTAAATTCATCCTATAAACCAGTATTTAAATTTTTGGTGTAAATCGGTTTAGATATAGCCATAGCTCCCATATATATGTTTTATCCGATTTGAGGTTTAAAGTCCCGTAATATGCATTCCACAACTATGATCTTTGGTACCAGTTATCAGATACTGCCCAGAAATTACCTTTGTCAAATTTGATTAAGATCGGTTCAGATTTGGATATAGCTCCCATATGTCGGGTTAATTGTGCACCAAATGGCCAATATCAGTCCAAAAGACCTGAATTTTGGCATATCCGACCGAATTCAGACTAGAAACAAGTAAATTAATTTCGGAGAAAATCGGTTCAGATATAGCCATAGCTCCCATATATATGAT
The DNA here is from genome assembly GCF_030504385.1 of Musca domestica. Classification (NCBI taxonomy): domain Eukaryota; kingdom Metazoa; phylum Arthropoda; class Insecta; order Diptera; family Muscidae; genus Musca; species Musca domestica. The sequence goes on from NW_026712326.1 coordinate 6,787,141, forward strand.
TCATCTGATTTGGTGTTTAAGTCCCTCACATTCGTAATATGCATTCGACAACAATGATATTTGGTACCAGGTATCTAATAAAGCTCGGAAATACATTTGCCAAATTTTATCGAGAACGGCAAGGATTTGGATATATCTCCCATATATATTGTTAATCCGATTTCAGGTTTATTGTGCAAATAATGGACAATTTAATTCCAAATTTCCTATGGAGAGAAAAAAATTACTGGATTGACCGCAAAAAAAAACTTTGAACAGGATAGCTCTCTTGTACCATTTTACTGTTTTTATAAAAACATGACAGAATATCAGAATATTTATCAACGACGGAAAGGGAGTCCCTAAAAACTAGAAATACAATCACGTTAATTCAAACGGTAAACAAACAAATATTTATGATTTTCATAATTATATGAATACTTAAACTACCTCCTATAACGGATCTCGCTGGTAATCGCAGTCTAAAATAGAACTCGTTTGGATATTTAATTTCAATACTTTTTTAAGAATTTTAAAAGTTTGTCCCGACCAAACTTAACGCTTCTTGTTGTAGCAGTAGTACGTGTAAGTGTTTGCGCTCTGCTAATCTGGTCCAAGCTCCAGGTTTAAATATTCGGCAACTTTAACGGTTTGTAGCCAGAGATCTTCTGGAGTGAGTTGGGTTTCGCTACTTTTCTTGTTTTGTTAAATTGATATTTGTATAACCTCCATAGTATGGAGGGTATATTAAGTTTGTCATTCCGTTTGTAACATTCTTGATCAGCATTAAATTCTATATCGATTTAGCGATGTCCGTCCGTCAGTGTAAATCACTCATATTATGTCTGCAGGAATTTTTGTGTTGGAAATGGTCCACGTTTTTGTATAGCCCCCATATAACGGCACCTCCCGATATTCGGTATTTTGATGATTTTAGCGACAGTATTCATCGGAGTTGTTTCAAATTTGGTATTATTCACCGATTTTTTTTTTCAACAAAAGTTGCCTATGTAGGTCCACGTCGTCGTATAGACACTAATATAACGGCTACATTCTGTATTTTTAAGATTTTAACGGATTTTATTTTTTGAAAATTGCCAAATTGGGTCCAAATGGTGAAAGGTATACAAAGTTCGACCCGGCCGAACTTAAAGGTTTTTTGATTGTTTTTGATTATTAATATCTACGTTTACTAATTTGCCATTATAATTATGTTATAGTTATAGCAAATTATTTATCTTACTTATTCATAGCAGTCCGATTCGCTATGAATTTGTATTTGCGAGGTAGCTTTGTTCTACCTTCGGTTATTGTCTCTGATCTGATGATTTTTTTCATATACATACGCAACCGATTTTCCTGGAATAGAGTAGCAAAACACCTTATATGGAAGACAATCGATATTGAAAATTAAGTGTTCATTTTTATACCCTATACCACATGGTGGTAAGGGTATTATGTCTTTGTGCATTTGTTTGTAACATGGATAAGGAAGCGAGATAGGCCCATAGTTACTTTTGAGGATCTTCATAGAATCACTTTCTGAGTTGATTTATGCATGTCAGTCATCTGTCCATGTATTCTTGCAAGTCGCATTTTCTATCCGATTGAGATGAAATTTTGCTAATACTATTTGTTTGGCCAAGGACGACCCCTATTGGAATTTATGATAATCGGATCAAATTTAGATATAGGTCCCATATATCTTCACCCGATTTTGGGTTAATTGTTCACCAAATAATATAAGTCCAAATGACCTTAATTTTGATACATCCCACCGAATTCAGTCTAGAATCAAGTACATTATAATTTGGAGAAAATCGGTTCAGATATAACTATAGCTCCCATATATATGTTTCATCCCTCACATGCGTAATATGCACTCCACAAGAATGATATTTGGTACTAGATATCTTATAGAGCTCAGAAATGCCTTTGCCAAATTTTATTGAGAACTGCTAAGATTTGGATATAGCTCCCATATATATCCTTAATCCGCTTTCAGGTTTATTGGGGAAATCATAGCTAATATCAGCCTAAATGGAGTGAATTTTGTGACGTACGTTTCCATTTTGTTTAACTCGGCTCCGATATATATTTTTTACTATAATCCTTCTCAAAGTGATATCATGCACCCTATAGCAATGTTATTTGGTATAAAAGATTAAAATGGTGTAGGGTATCTGGTTTTTAGGAGTGTAATAGCCTATTCGAATACATTCATAAAAAATACTTTGTTTTGTAGTTCATGCCTTTCATACATATATTCAATAACAGATTTAAAATATATCTGTAGTGGGAATCTCTAACTCAATTTTTGTGTTACCGAAAAAATAGGCAACTTTGAAATCCAAAATTTTTTTTTTATAAAAAAGTAGTTAAAGTTGACAAAATCGGAAACAACTTACAAAAAAGTTTAAATAATTACCGAAATTATAAGCATTTTCATTTTACCGACTTTTTTCGTTAACTCAAAAAATGAGTTATAGAATTCCAATACTGGTCATGAGTAGGTCTATTATTATAAAGCAAAAACTATTTATTATGTTTACATTAAAGTACACATAAAGTATGTCAAACCGACAAATAAAATATATATAAATAAATATAAATAAAAATAATTTATAATTTAGGAACCGAAAAAATACAATACCGATATGTTGAGCTATAAGTCGTACATTGAAATTGTACAATTCAAAATTTTCGGAGTCATTATAAGGATCATGTCTATGCTATAATCAATATTATAACAGATTCATTAGTGAAGACACACACAACATTCGGATAGATTATTTTGTAGATAGATTGTAGTTTGAATTTTAGGCGCCAGGACGATATTGGTAGAAATATTCTTGTGTTGATAGAAATATTGAGATGTATCAAGTCTGAATGGAATAGGATGTTAATTTCGCGTTTTATGAGCTTCATGCATATTCAAAATTTTGTCCCTTTGTGAGGGAGGGACCAGAAGGAATGAACCGATATATCCCATCTTCATATCATATCTTGTGTTAGTAGAAATAATGGGATGTGTGAAATATGAGGATAACCGAATGCTCAGTTCGGATTTTATGATCGTTCTGTTTATTCAAAACTTTGATAATTTGTGGGGGAGGTACCAGGAAGAATGGTCCGATCTCTACCATCTTTATAACAGATCTTGTGTTTATGGAAATGTTAAGATGTGCCAAGTCTGAATGGTATAGGATGTCTATTTCGCGTTTTATGAGCTTCATGGATGTTGAAAATGTTGTCCCTTTGTGGGGGAGGTACCAGAAGCAGTGCACCGATATATCCTATTTTTACACCTGACCTTGGGTTGATAAAAATATTGCGATGTGTGTAATTTGAAGACAAAGACATAGAAGTATAAAGATGGGACAAGACAGAGTCAAGATATGGCAACCCTGTGAAAATACCTCTGTTGTTATGATATCGTAACAACATAGTTAGAAATGTTATGCGATTTAAACCGCTTAGGCAATATGCAATTAATTTGGAAAGTCTATGGAATAGAATTTTGAAACCCAATTTTTGGATTTTTCAAACTTTTGTTTGTCATTTTTTTCTATAAATATATTTTTTTATATTAACATGGTCCTGCCATAAGCTGTTACCCAGACAGTATAGACACAAACCATTTGCTCAGAATGCATTTTGTCTAGTCTTTACCATTTTAGGTCTTTGTTGAAGAGTACCGAATGTTTATTTCGGACGTTTTGGTTATTGAAAATTTGTGGGGGGGGGGTACCAGAAGGTACCGATCTCTACCATTTTATTATACACCTTGAGCTTATGGAAATATTGAAATATGCCAAGTCTGAATGGAATCGGATGTTAATTTCGCGTTTTATAAGCTTCACGGATATTCCAACTTTTGACCCTCTGTGGGGAGGTACCAGAAGGAGTGGAGGAGTGAAACGATATATTCCATCTTCACACAAAATCTTGGTTTAATAAAAATATTGTGATTTGTATAATTTGAAGACCATCAGACAGTTACATCACATTTTATAAGAGTTATAAGTATTCAAAATGCTTACCCTTTGTAGGAGAGGTACTTGATGGAATGGACTGATTTTGCCAGTTTTGCACCTGACCTAGAACTAACGCAGATATTAGGATTTGCAAAGTTGGAACAGAATCGGATTATGGCTTCGCTTTTTGTGCAGATAACATTTTTTTAATTTCGACTTTTAGTGGGGGATGTACCAAAAGGAGTGGACCGATGTACTCCATCTTGGCACCAGACCTTTGGTTAATAAAATTATTGGGATGTGTGAAATTTGTAGACAATTGGACTCGTACATCACATTTTATAAGGGTTGTAATTATTCAACATTTTGACTCTTTTTGGGGGAGGTACCTGATGGAGTAGACCGATAATGTCCAAGCACTGATGAGAATATTAGGATTCGCAAAATCGGACAATTCTTTCTCTTTCTGTGCAATAAATTGTTTTCTTTGAAAATTTTGACATTTTGTGTGGGAGGAACCAGAAGGAGTGGACCGATATTGCCTATCTCCAAACTCGATCTAAGTTTGACAATAATATTACGATGTACCAACTTTGGATCAAGTCGAATACTCCCATCGAGAAGAATAAACATCGAATTTAAAAAGAAACTTTTAAAATATGTGACTAAAATCACCAAAATTCCAAATATTCGATTTTGAAGGATCTTGAAAAGTTTCAAATAAATCCGTCGAAAAATACGACTTAAATGAAAACCGTTATATGGGTGATATACAAATACGTAGTCCTGCATAAGTAATTTTTGTCATAGACTGTAGTATCGATACCGAACTTCAAATACGAAATTTGAAACAATTCCGGTGAATAATGTGGCTAATATCATCAAACAACCGGATAACGGAATATACTGTTATATACGGGATATACGAAGACATGGACCTGCGTAGACAACTTTCTACCATAGGTTGTGGTACTCATACGCTATACGATATCGTGGACCTATATAGAAAATTCTCTTCCAGGGGGTATAGTACTCATAAAGAACTCCTTGTGTGGATTTTCAGACAATTCTACTGAAAAATATATTATGAAAATACCAAATATCGGGAGGTACCTTTATATGAGGGATATACGATATCGTGGACCTATATACACAATTCTTAAAGTACTCTGAGTACTCCTTGTGTGGATTTTCAGACAATTCCATTGAAAAATGTAGCCACAATCATCAAAATTCCGAATATCGGGAGGTACCGTTTTATGGGACAATTAGACTATTCTCTTACAGGCGGTAAAGTACCCACAAAGAACTTCTTGTGTAGAACTTCGTACAATTTCATTGAAAAATGTACCTAAAATCATTGAAATACCGAATGTCGGGGGGTGCCGTTACATGGGGCCATACAATATCGTGGACCGATGTGGTCCAATAATATTTTGCACACGTGTGTATTTGTCAGTAGGCAGGTTAAATTCGAAAATGGGTCATGTCGGTCTGCGTTTTCGTATAGCTGTCATATAACATTACGTCCCGAAATTCGATAATTTAAAGATTTTAGTTGCATTATTCACCGAAATTGTTACAAACTTCGTACTTGAAGTTCTTAATCGATACTACATCATATGACCCAAAAAATTGTGTATGCAGGTCCGCGTCTTTGTATAGTCCCCATATAACGGTAATTTTCCATTTCAATTTCTTAATTGAAGTTCGGAATCGGCCTATGGCAGAAAATAACTTATAGCTCAACGTCTGCGTATAGCTCCCATATAACGGTTTCATTCATGTGGTATTTTTTGACGGATTTCAAGCTCCTTCCAAATGGAGGAAGGTGTTATTAATCCCGGCCGAACTAGACTTTTTTACTTGTTCTCATTTATTTGATATTTTTCTTCGTGGTTTCATTCATGTGGTATTTTTGACGGATTTCAAGTTCCTTCCTAATGGAGGAAGGTGTTAAACCCGGCAGAACTTTACTTTTTTTACTTGTTCTGATTTATTTGATATTTTTCTACGTGTTTAAAATTAACTCAAAATGCCTTGATTTTCCTGTTATGGCAAAAATTTATTTTGTCGTCCTATATTGTCTTCAATTCCTCCATCAACTGAATATCAATAAAAATAATTCCTAATTACAAAGGAATCGTTGTAGTCATCTAACAAGCGAACACATGAATCAGATGAAACAATTTAATAAATAAATTTAATAAGTTCTTTGGCTGGACCTCATCTCTTTAATTTTTCCAAAAATACCCATCTAATCTACCCAAAATAAATGAATCCTCAAATATGTTTTGTCGCGCAGAGTTCCGAAACATTTTGCAAAGTGAGTAAATCGTAATTAATCTGTTGTTGTTGACGTTGTTTTTGTTGTTAATGGTGTTGCGCTGATATTAGTTTTAATTTAGGTTGTACGACAACTGACTACAGCATCACGCATCAAATACCAATGGTATGGCTATGCAATCATAAACGAAGAGGGAACAACGATGAGGACGTTGAACAAAACGATGCGTTGTTGCAATCATTATTTTATGAGCATTTAAGACAGCCTAAGCCATTTCACAGATACTACTGCCACAGCCAACAGACCAGACCGCCACCAACAGCATCAATTCAAACCTAGGCCGAGTGAAATGCCAGCGATATTTTGTTGTAGTTGTTGGTCGGTTGGTTGGTTAGTTGTCTTTCAACGGCACCTGTTGTAGTTCGGCGGCAAAACAAACAAGAAAATTTCCGCAAACATTCGACAAGTGCTTCTAGACCAGCTTACTTAGATAGCAGGTCCATGCGCAACTCCCGTGAGGAGATGCAACGACAACAAAACGTAGTAAGAAAAATTGTTGTTTGTTGTAACAAAACACTAAAATTGTAGCAAAACTCTAATAAAACGTGAGCATTCCAAATGCCAGTAAGAACAAAAACAACAATAACAACGATTCAAACAACAAGGCGCTATTAGCAGACAAATCTTGAGAAAATTTACACAAAAATTGTCTTAGGTGGCTGGCTGCGGAGACAGAGGCGCCTGGACTTTTTTGTCGTTTCTTTTGTGAGAAAATAATTATTAGAGGTGGAGTGTGGGATATGACCATACATGTGTGCATTGCTGGGAATAAGGTGATAATTATTGGCGCGGGTATGTGAATCGAAATGTGGGAGTGAGGGAGTTTGAAGATTTGATTCTTTAAGGCAATGGTATGACTGTTATGATATAACCATTCGATTTAATAAGACACTAATTCCAAAATTTGCAAGAGACTGGAAATAGACTTAATAAAGTGCCGAACATTTTGGTTGCACGTATGGCTCATAATGGGTTTTAGCTCCGGCGGCAGAACAATGAATATTTAGGTCTACGTTTTCCCATATTTGGAATTTTCATAATCCTAGTCACATTTACCCACTAAACTGTTTCAACTTTGGTATTTAAGAAGATTTGGAAGATATAAAAGTATAAAATTGTCGATCAAGGTTCTCGTTTTGATATGGTACCCATAAAACGGGCTCACCTACTTTATGTTTTTTGAAAAGTTTAACAGCATTATCCAAACGGTCTTAATGGCATTTGTAGTTTAAAGTGGAACACGTTTACCCAATGTATTTACCAAGGTATTAAAAATTCGACCCTGCCGAACTTACTGCTTTTTAAGTTGTTAATTTTTCCGTGCGTTATTTCTTCTTATAGTTTTTGCAGGGATTCCGTCTGCTTATTTTTCACAGCTTCCTTGCAAAAGAGAGTGCAACTTTCCTACTCTCTCAGAGAGAAGAAGATGAATAATTCCTGCAAAAAAGTAGTAAGATAGAATCATTGCAACATTACTTCGGAAATCATGGTATTGTTGCAGAACGTTTACGAAAATGCGTACGGTTTTTGAAAAAAGAGAAGCGCCGTCAATTGCGGAAGGCGAAATTGTCGCATTTGGGGCACAGAAAACCCGTAGGCATGTATTGAAAGGCCGATACATGGCTAGCTGAGGCAGCCATTTGACCGAAAAGATTGTAAAAAAATAGTTTTTAGAGATATTCAGTGGTTTTTTATAGCATTTCAAAAGGCGGACTATTTACATAGTTTCTTTGAAGCTATGTAGATAAAACAAATAAGTTAACCAATGTGTTAATTGTAGACGAAATTCCGAAAATATATATGGCTATATCCAAACCTCAACCTATTTCAATATAATTTGACGATTTTTTTTGTACCAATGTCGTCTTTCAGTTCCAATTTTATTGGAATCGGACATATATATCGTGTTTGGTGCATCAGATATGTGAAATCGGCCGAAATATATATGGGAGCTATACCCAAACCTCAACCGATTACATATCGGTTGATGCGTTTGGGGCATCAAATATGTGAAGTCGACAGAAAATATATATGGGAGCTATATCCAAATCTAAACCGATTTCAATATAATTTAACAAAATTTCAAATTCCGTTACGCACTTCAACTTTGAAAACTTTATCTGTAATCGATCAATGGATATGTGCATAGAAAAACTAACGTCGGGCGTACAAAATTTCAAAATTGGGGAAAGTACCAAAGGGAAATATATTCGAGATTGAATTTCAGTATGAGCCTCTAAGTAAAAGAGATGTGTAACCATACAAAAAGGGTCCCCGATATTTTTAGTTATACATCCCAACATTAAAAATAAAGTTTTGAAATTGGAGCTTTGTACATTTTCTAGTATTTTTGGTTAAAAAAATTCATCACTTTTTGTAATAGCCCCTAAATAAGGGTAATCCAACGGTACAATAAGGAGGTAGAACAGCTTTGTAAAAAAAATAGGAAAACAGCCCTAAGGCTATGTCCGCTTTCTGTCAGAATAACTCAAAATTATATGCAACAAGTTGTCATTTTTAGCTTAAATCATCGGCTGGCTTCTTTGTAAAAGAACAAAGGAGTTTTAGGTTGAATCAGTTCGATTTCGACCCTACCCTCCTTTGTTGTTTTCCGAAGAAGCTAGCCGATGACTTAAGACAGTCAGAAAAGCGTTTTATGTATTCTCACCTTCAAATATTTAAATTATGAATTTTCTTATAAACGAAACCGACCTAAAATTTTACTCTCCGACTTAAAATTTTACAATGCAGAAAGTCCTTTTATTGAGCTTAGTTTCTTGTATCCTTCATATAGAATTTCACCCAGCTATGTATTTTCGAAATTATCCCACCGTAGGTCAGCACTCGCCGCCACTGATTCCCATTACACATATTGAAATAAGTTGAAAATATTGTCCTACTTTATTCCGATATATAATTTGTGTTCGATCTCATTGCCATTACAAGACTGCGTGCATTTGCCTACGAAATTAGGCATTGTTTTGGCTTCCGTGATGTTAGGATTTTTTTCATGCTCCCATAAAAATGTTAAATGGTTGCAATAAAGCCAACATCACTGAATAAAAAAGTATGTTAGTGAAAATTAAATAAAATGAATCAATAAAATAATAACATTGCCTATAAGCTAGGCTATGCATTGGCTTTGCATGTACGTACGTCGGTGTACATAATTAAGTCGTCCTAACATACAAACGTATATATGTAGGTATTCCATATTTAATAAATTGTTTTATATATATTTACTAGCTGAACCCGGTGCGCTTCGCTACCCCTTTTGATTTTATATGCATTCAAAATTTTATTTACGAATATATGTTGGATAAAGAAAAACAAATTTAAAAATTAAAACCAGTAAGGAAAGCTCAAAAGTCGGGCGGGGCCGACTATATGATACCCTACACCACTATGCATATTTAGTAGAGCTCTCGTAAAAAGGTTTATATAGGGCATTTCAGAGCTCTATGAGATATTTGGTACAAAATCAAAATCTATCTAATTCTATCGTGCATCTTACGAACTATAGTTATCTCTGAACCGGGTTTCTTAAAATTTGACGTATTAGCTTCTAGACTGAATTCGGTCTTATGTACGAAAATTCATGCCATTTGGGCTGATATAGGCCATTTGATGCACAATTAACACGAAATCGGATGAAGATATATATGGGAGCTATAGCTATATCTGAACCGATTTTTACTAAAATTGGTGTACTTGCTTCTAAGCTGGTTTCGGTCGGATTTGCCAAAATTGATGCTCTTGCGGCCATTTGGTGGTCAATCACCCGAAATCGGATGAAGATATATATGGGAGCTATATCCAAATCTGAACCGATTTCGATAAAATTACAAACAGCTATTTCTGGGCTGTATCTTTTATCTGGTACCAAATATCATTCTTGTGGAGTGCATATTACGAATGTGAGAGGCTTAAACACCAAATCGGATAAAACATATATATGGGAGCTATAGCTGTTTCTGAACCGATTTTCTCCAAATTTGTTGTATTTGCTTTAAGGCTAATCTCGGTCACATGTGCCAAAATTCGGGCCATTTGGGCTGATATTGGCCATTTGGTGGTCAATTAACGCGAAATCGGATGAAGATATATATGGGAGCTATATCCAAATCTGAACCGATTTCGATAAAATTTAAAACAGCTATTTCTGTGCTCCATCTAATAACTGGTACCAAATATCACGGTTGTGGAGTGCATAGTAGGAATGTGAGGGACTTAACGATCAAATCGGATGAAAGATATATATGGGAGCTATAGCTATATCTGAACCGATTTTCTCCAAATTTGATATACTTGCTTCTAGGCCGAACTTGGTTGGGTGTGCCAAAATTCAGGTAATTTGGACTGATAGTGGACATTTGGTGCACATTTAACCCGAAATCGGATGAAGATATATGGGAGCTATATCCAAATCTGAACCGATTTCGATAAAATTTAAAACAGCTATTTCTGTGCTCCATCTAATACCTGGTACCAAATATCACGGTTGTGGAGTGCATAGTAGGAATGTGAGGGACTTAAAGATCAAATCGGATGAAAGATATATATGGGAGCTATAGCTATATCTGAACCGATTTTCTCCAAATTTGATATACTTGCTTCTAGGCCGAACTTGGTTGGGTGTGCCAAAATTCAGGTAATTTGGACTGATAGTGGACATTTGGTGCACATTTAACCCGAAATCGGATGAAGATATATATGGGAGCTATATCTAAATTTGATCCGATTCTCACCAATTTCAATAGGGTTCGTCCTTGGGCCAAAAAAATATTGTTTGGAAAATTTCATCTCAATCGGATAATAAATGCGACCTGCATTTTGTTCACAAGAATACATGGACAGACGGACGGACGGACGGACGGACGGACGGACGGACGGACGGACAGACGGACTGACATGCATAAATCGACTCAGAAAGTGATTCTATGAAGGTTCTCAAAAGTAACTATGGGTCTATCTCGTTTCCTTCTCCATGTTACAAACAAATGCACAAAGACATAATACCCTTACCACTATGTGGTGTAGGGTATAAAAAATATATATATATTGCACTAATTTAATGCGTTAATAAACAAAATCATTACAAAAGCAGTAACATGACATGCATACACGAAGGGTTTGTCCTTTGGATTTATTATTTCATAGCAAATACCAAGCGTGCAGGAAACTGCAATTTTTTTAAGTAGAGTGGCATTTCTATTGCAATCAGTGAATTCGAGGTAGCAACATACTTCCCCGTAATAAGCGTATTTCAAATCAATTGTTGTGTTGTTTTTTAGTGTTAGCCTAAGGCGTTGTGGGTCAATGGTTCTTATTAAAATCATATCCCAATCTGATCCGATTTAAATATTATTTAAAAAAAAAAATACTTTTACACCAAACTCCGCCACACCTTTCATATTTCATTGAAATTGGTGCGTCCAATATGTGAAATCGGCCGAGAATATATATATGGGAGCTATATCCAAATCTTAACTAATTTCCAATTAATTTATCACATTTATTATTATAACCAAATTCCGCCACACATTCTGAATTTCATTGGAATCGGTCATATATATCGTGTTTGGTGCATAATATGTATGAAATCGGCCGAAATACATATGTTAACTATATCCAAACCTCAACTGATTTCAATATAATTTGGCAATTTTTGCTGGTGCCAGATTTTGTCTCTCTCGCTTTGGGTGCATCAAATATGTGAAATCAGCTGAGTATATATATGGGAGCTATAATCACATCTGAGCGTATTTGAATATAATTTGTCAAATTTATTTTTGTACCAAATTTAGCCACTCATGCCGAATTTCATTGGAATCGGAAATACATATCGTGTTTATGCATCAAATATGTGAAATCGGCGGAAAATATATATGGGAGCTATATCCAAATCTGAACCGATTTTAATATAATTTGACTAATTTATTTTCTTATCAAAATCCCGTTACATATTCCAAATTTCTTTGGAATCGAACATACATATCGTGTATGGTGCATAAAATACATGAAATCGGTCGAAAATATATATGAGAGCTATATCCAAATCTGAACCGATTTTAATATAATTTGACAAATGTATATTTGTTTTAATTTCCGCTACACATTCCAAATTTCATTGAAATTAGAGATACATAGCGTGTTTGGTGCATCAAATACATGAAATCGGTTGAAAATATATATGGGAGCTATATCCAAATCTGAACCGATTTCAATTTAATTTGACAAATTCATTTTGGCTCCCAATTCCGTTACTTATTTTAAATTTCATCACAATTGGAAATACATGTCGTGTTTGGTCCACCAAATACATGAAATCGGCCGAAAATGTATATGGGAGCTATATCCAAATCTGAACCGATTTCAATATAATTTGGGAAATCAATTTTTTAGATAAAATCTATCACACGTTTCAAATTTCATTGAAATTGGGGATACATAGCGTGTTTGGTGCATCAAATGCCTGAAATCGGCCGAAAATATATATGGGAGCTATATCCAAATCTGAACCGATTTCAATATAATTTGGCAAACTTATTTTTGTTTCAAATTCCGTTACGTATTCCAAATTTGGAGACTGTATCTTCAACAAATCAATAGATATGTGCATATAAAATCTAAATTTTTGGGAGGTACCTCCAATTCTGATGCTATATCTCCAGTTCCAAGTGGAAATTCAAAAATGTATATAGCCTATGTTACTTTCGGGCGATGTTGCAGTATATATGGAAATTTTCAGGAAAATCTATTCAGCAGTTTTCGAGTCCATAAATTACAAACAAACAAACAAACAAACAAACAAACATACAAACATTTTCCTCTTTTATAGATATAGAAGAAGAAAGAAGAAGATAGATAGAAGAAGAAGATAATTCTATACACTCATACGTTTCTTTGTGGTCGTATTTTATAAGCTCCACCATACAGGGTGAGATGAAAAAACTGCAACCAACTTAAGACTGCTGTCATTTCTAAGCCACTCGTCCGACAGCTGTTAAAATTATTCCAGTGACAGCTCATTATATTGTTTACAATCGTACAAAAGCATTCTGGCGAGAATTTTCCAGAAAAAAGTTATTAGTGATGGAATTCAAGCGTGATAGTGTGATTTCTTTATATTTGGCTCGAAAACTACAAGTGGCAATCGTTAGAGCACTACAACATTTAAATGTGAATAACTCTTTTGTATCTCGTACTGGTAACGTAGCCCGACTTCAAGGAAGCGGACGGAACAAAACAGCAACATCACCAAAAATGGTTCGAAAAGTAACCAAGCGACTTGATCGCAATATTTCTTTCGGCAAAATAGAAAAATGAGCTCGGGTTAAAGCCATTGAAATTCCAAAAAGTGCTAGAACGTACACCGCATCAGAAAGAAAATAGACTCAAAAAGCTCAAGAGTTGCTTCGCTTGACCGAAAGTGGGGAACTGTCGAATTTGGTTTTCTCCGATGAGAAAACGTTCGTTGTCCAGCAGTTTGTAAACAAACAAAATTATCTTGTTTACTTGCTAAAGAAGTCAGCTGAAAATGTGCACCTTCGGTTGGCTACCAGAACTCAAGCGCCGACCATGGTGATGGCGTGGGCCGCCATAACAGTCGATGGTCGCTCTCCGCTCGTATTAATCGACCGTGGCATCAGAACAAATGTTAAATATTACCGGGAAAATATTCTGGAAAATAAAGCCTTGGGCACGTAAACATTTTGGCCGCAGACCTTGGACATTCCAACAGGACTCAGCACCATCGCACTAAGCACGCGCTACAAAATGAGGTTCCTTGCTTCATTTCCAGCGCACAAAAACTCTGGATACCAATCTGTTGGACTAGTGTGTCTCGAGTATTTTAGAAAGCAAGTTTGGCACTACAAAATACCAAAGTGTCGATCACCTCAAGCAAGCGCTTCGCCGGGAATGGGCCAAAATACCGCAGAGCAACATTTGCGGACTGAATTTTGGCACTTCCCATGGAATTTAGTATAGAAGCAAGTACATTAAAATTGGTGAAATCGGTTCAGATATTGCTATAACTCTCATAAATATGTTTCATCCAATTTGGCGTTAAAGTCCCTCACATATCACTCCTCTGTCAAATTTTATCGAGATAGAGTCAGATTTGGATATAGGTCCCATATTTATCTTTATCCGTTTTCAGGTTTATTGTGCAACAAATGGCTAATAACACACCAAATGGACTGAAATTTGGCACTTCCGACTGAATTCAGACTAGAAGCAAGTACTACAAATTTTGGGGAAAATCGGTTCAGATATAGCTATATCTCCCATATATATGTTTCATCCGATTTGTTGTTAAAGCCCCTCACATATGTAATATGCCCCCCACAACAATGATATTTGATACCGGATATCAGTTACAAGTTAAAAATGCATTTGCCAAATTTTATCGAGTTGGGTTCAGATTTTTATAGTTTCGATATACAACTTCATCCTATTTTACGGTTATTGCTCACCATATATGTACTATTATCCCAAATTGCATATATTTTTTTCATATTCAAGCGTATTTTACCATTTGGAGAAACACGGTCCGGTATATCTATTGCTCAATACATAGTTTTTAATAAAATCCTTATCGAAGTCATTTCATGCAATATACAGCAAAGTTATTTGGTACTCTGTCTAATTTGTTGAAAATCTTTTCAGAGTTGGATATACTTCCCAAATTGTGACCACTCTAAAGCATTGATCGCATTCAAATTAGGTTGATAGTTGGTATGATCTACTTCACATTGTTACGGGAGCTCTGCTTAAAACGCATGGTTGTGTAAGGTATCACATATTCGGCCCCGACTTTTGACCTTACCTTACTGGTTTGTTTTTTAGGCTTTCTATGTGAGATATTCTAAAGCAGAAAATACATAACAGGAATTTTTTCTGACATGAGCCACCGGCTTTATTCTGGTTAAAGAACAAATGAGGTTGACTTAGTTTGTTGGTTATCCTGAATCATAAATTGATATAACATTTAGTGTATCAAATATAAGGGAATAATATCCGTTTTATTACCGCGAGATAAAATACTCTTCCTATCTAATATTCCCATGCATTTCGTAAACACAACGCATTAAAGGTTGCCTCAACTTCCACTAAGGCCACCAACTTTATTACCGCCATTCAAATGTGAAGCATTTTTCGGCGTGATGTTCCCGCGATAAAGATGATATTTAAAAGAAAATTTATTTCAACAACTTTGTATGTAATTTTATGAGCCCCCAACGACATTTAAATGTAATGCAACGCCAACACCATCATTAATGTCATTTAGACATTTACGAGTCATTTTTGTAAATTCATTCATTCGCTTCTTCGTTCATTCAATGGTTCAGTCTTCTGTGATTTTGACAGAATACTTTTTTCTGAAGTAGACTTCGACTTGGAAACGTTACGGCGACCAAATAAAAAAAAAAATAGACCTACATTTGAATGTTCATCACTTGACATTACATCCATCCAGTCGAAGGTGGATGCCACAATTCATGTGTGTGAGTGTGTGTGGGATCATCATTTCAATGAATCACAAGGAAATGCATGGAATCACCAAGGCATTGGAATCTGTTGAAGAGTACCCCATTTTACGTACCAAACCGTAACAAGGAGTATTGTCGCGTTGTGTAGGTATGTTTTATGTGCTTTTCGTGAGTTTAATGCATTTTGCATGATTTTCAAATGTTGGCTAGCCAGCCAGCCAACCTGCTAGCTCGTAGGCTGACTGACTGACTGACAAATGCTAGGAAAATATTTTCCCAACTGCACTACACTTCTTTCCAAGGAAATTGAAGTTTAAAGTTAAAGCTGTGAAATTTTTGCAGTACCGAAAAAAAACTTTGTTGTAAAAAGTGTATTCTTGCAGAGAGGAAAAAACAAACAACAGTTTAATGACTGCCATGGTTTGTTTAGACCTTCTGAACTCCTGGATGGAGTTGAATTAGATTTTTCTCATACCATTTGCAACACATTTGGGCAATTTTCATATGTTAACATTTACAATTGTAATATTTCAGAAACTAATATCAAAACATTTATTTAAAATTTGTATTTCAAACTCAACTCATGATTTTATGGATATATATCAAAATGCACAAGAATCGGTCTGTGGTTAACTAAGTGTCTCCTCATAACTCTAATGGGCTATTTATATTAGGTGATGAAAACTCTTCCCTTACATCAGCATAAACATATACTTTAATACTTGCGAAATTGAAAATCATTAAAAACAAATCAAATGACTAGGGCCTCAATTCTTGTTCTATTAAAATGTGAAATGAAAACTTTTACAAAGGAAAGAAATGTCAAATGAAAACCAGTAAAGAAAGTCCTAAAGTCGGACGAAGCCGATTTTATGATACCCTACACCACTTTGCTAATTTAGTAGAGCTCCACATTAAAAGTTTTTATGGGAGAATTCAATCATTCAAAGGACTAAATATGCCGAAGCATTTGTATCTTTTATATTCGGACTTATATTGCCCATTTGGTACAAAATTAATTTGAAATCAGATAAAGATATATATGGGAGCTATATCCAAATCTGAGGAGAATTCAATCATTCAAAGGACTAAATATGCCGAAGCATTTGTATCTTTTATATTCGGACTTATATTGCCCATTTGGTGCAAAATTAATTTGAAATCAGATAAAGATATATATGGGAGCTATATCCAAATCTGAGGAGAATTCAATCATTCAAAGGACTAAATATGCCGAAGCATTTGTATCTTTTATATTCGGACTTATATTGCCCATTTGGTGCAAAATTAATTTGAAATCAGATAAAGATATATATGGGAGCTATATCCAAATCTGAACAGATCTCGATAAAAATTAGCAAAGATATTTCTGAGCTGTATTTGATATATTTCCTTGAATATAGTTGTTACAGAGTGCATATTTCGGCTGTGGGTAACAAATACAACAAATCGGATGAACTATATATATGGGAGCTATAGCTATATCTGAACCGATCTTCACCAAATTTGGCATACTACCTTCTAAGCTCAATTCGGTCGTAACATTTGGGCAAATATTAGACGTTTGGTGCATAATAATAATAAATCGGACGAAGTTATATATGGGAGCTATATCCAAATCTGAACCGATCTCGATAAAATTTAGCAAAGGTATTTCTGAGCTGCATTTGATATATTTCCCCAAATATTGTTGTTACAGAGTGCATATTACGGCTGCGGCGGATAAAGATAACAAATCGGATGAACAATATATATGGGAGCTATAGCTATATCTGAACCGATTTCGATCAAATTTGGCATACTTATTTTCAGGTCTAATTTAGTTGTATGTGCAAAATTCAATTCTATTCGGGCTGATATTACACGTTTGGTGCACATTAAAAGGCAAATCGGAAGAATATATATATGGGAGCTATATCTTAATTTTTACCGATTATCTCCAATAGGGTTCGTCCTTGGGCCAAACAAATGTTGTTTGGAAATTTTCATCTCAATCGGATAATAAATGCGACCTGCATTTTGTTCACAAGAATACATGGACAGACGGACGGACAGACGGACTGACATGCATAAATCGACTCAGAAAGTTATTCTATGCAGATCGTCAAAAGGAACTATGGGTCTATCTCGTTTCCTTTTGCCTGTTACAAACAAATGCACAGAGACATAATACGATGACCACCTTGTGGTGTAGGGTATATTATAAAGGAAATATTTTTCGTTTCATATTTTCATAGAAAAAGAATCCAGCCCCAGACCACCTACTTCATTGAAAACTGAAAAGGTATTCTCTGTCTGCAAAGCAAATTTGTTGTTAGCATACAAGCGAGCAGTTGTGGTGGTGAGTTTTTAATATGTCGATGGTGAGTTTTGTACACCAAACTATGATTGTCCATGGGGACTTTACTTTACACAGTTCGCCCTCACTTAGTGCACAGCTTTACCTTACTAACTTACAGCTTGCGAATCAATACTATACTAACTGATTAGGCCTCTATTAACTCGTATTTGTAGGTCCTTAATCTACACATGAAAGTGTTGCGAATCCGAATCCAGGATGTTCTAAAATATTATAACAAAATGCAAACACGTCCAATTGTCAATGAACATACACACATACAGGGTGAGATGAAATATTGATTACAAGCGTACAAATGCATTTTGGTGAGAATTTTACAGAAAAAACGTTATTCGTGATGGAATTCAAGCGTGATAGTGTGATTTCTTTATATTTGACTGGAAAACCACAAGTGGCTATCGTTAGAGCACTTCAGCATTTAAATGTGAATAAATTTTTTGTGTCTCGTACCATCGCTCATTACCGTGATACTTTTTTTTTTTTAGACGTAATGGTAGCATGCTACCAATAGTGGTCCTACACAGGAACCAATACCCCGGGACCGCTTTCGCATTACTTCGGGGTACAGTTCATTGACTGGTCTATGCCTTCATATTTTATCTACTCCCCCATCCACATTTTCATACTATGATTAGGGGTTCGCTCGTTGTCTTCTCTCGTGAAGACTTTTCGCCGTCATTATATCTTGGATATAATGAGTATATTTCACCCATTGTTCTTCTGATTCCAGCATTCCTATTACTGTTGCTTTTAAAGAGCTATTATCGTTGACACATATTCTATGTGCAAGCCGTTTGCTTTCATTGTACTCACATCTGAAGACTGTGTGTTCTACGGTGTCTTCATATAGTCCACAAGCTGTACAAATTGGATTTTCTTTAATATGAAACCTATGTAAGTATGTGGCAAAATTTCCATGTCCGCTAAATATTTGGGACAGGAAGAAATTAAGTTCTCCGTGGTTTCGTTTCGTCCATGTTTCTATAAATGGGATTAATTCGAATGTATGTCGTCCTTTTGGGCAGTTTTCCCAGCTTTCTTGGCATTTTTGGCTTAATATGCGTCTATTTGCATTTGTCTTATATGTCTTATTTGCTGCAGCTCTTGGCTACTATGAATGCATGACAGGCATTTCCGACGGTCGTAAACATATTTTCTCTCCTCAAATTGCTGGATTATTGGTGGTATGCCAGATAATACCGACAGTGCTGCGGTGGACACTGTTCGGTATGTCCACCGTGATACTGGTAGCGTAGCGCGACGTCAAGAAAGTGCAGGGAAGAAAACAGCAGCATCAGCAGAAATGGTTCGAAAAGTAAAGAAGCGACTTGATCGAAACTCGCGTCGCAGTGGCCGAAAAATGGCTTAATGAGCCCTAGGTAAAGCCATTGAAATTCCAAAAGTGCGTGTTTACTTGCCAAAGAGGTCAGCTGAAAATGTGCACTTTCGGTTGGCCACCAGAATTTTATTCGGCGCTTGAATTCTGGTGGCCAACCGAAAGTGCACATTTTCAGCCGACCTCTTTGGCAAGTAAACACGATCATTTTGGTTTTTTACAAACTGCTGGATAACGAATGTTTCATCATCGGAGAAAACCAAATTCGGCAGTTCGCCACTTTCGGCCAAGCGAAGCAACTCTTTAGCTCTTCGCAGAATAAATGCCGAATATTATCGCGAAAATATTCTGGAGGGTGTATTAAAGCCTTGGGCACGGACATTCCAACAGGACTCAGTTCCTCGCTTCATTTCCAGCGCACAATTTCCACCAAAAGTCTCCGGATACCAATCCGTATTTTTCTAATACAATCCTCCTCCAAGTGATATAAAGCACATAGGAAACTATAACTGCTCTAAAGCCATATGTTGATAGGTGGTATGATCTGCTTGAAATAATTTCTTTTGTTACGGGAGCTCTACTAAATATGCATAGTGGTGTAGGGTTTCATATAGTCGGCCCCGCCCGACTTTTGAGTTTTCCTTACTGGTTAAACAGATTTGTTTCCAAATTGGCTGTGTGGAAACACCTTGCATAGAAGTTTAGCTATACACCCATATAATTGTCGTTGTTGTTTTGCATACCAAGTTTGCCAATATGACCTAGTTTCAAAAACTTACCCATAAAATAACCCTATGTTTGTTTACAAAACTAAATGCCCTTGCAGAAACTCAAAGAACCCCAACATTACGACTTATATGGCCCTTATATATTACACTTAATTCCTACAAAAAAACTCCATTTCCAATATAATTAACAGCAAAGATATGTGAACACGTATGTAAAGCGCATTGTGGGAGGGTTTCCTTTTTTGGGCGTTCGCAACACTGACTGGCTCCGTTAATGATCACATTTAATATCTATCGGATCACAATCGTTCATATTCGGGCCGAGCAATAAAGAGAGAAAAACACCAGAATATTGAGGGCATATGCTCATATATGCGGTGGGTGCTGCTAAATAAGGAAGACAATCTCGCATACTTTGATTCATAACGATCTCCATCGAGATGGTGTGTGGCATTATGGTGTTGCACCCACTGCCGTTTTTTTCTTTGGCTCGTTAGCTGATTTCTTATTCCGCAGACATGCAGGCGACGTTGTTGTAGTTTTAAGATGGCCACGTGTATGCCGCTCAAGCTACTGCATGGTTGCAGACCCAGAGTCGCAGTACTTTACTTACGGAGAAAACCACTTGCCTACGACGCGTCGTCATCGTCGTCGTCTTCGTTGTTGCAGCATAAATTGTTTATGGAATAGTTGAGCAATAAACTTTAATAAAATGGTAACAGCAACAACACATGTTAACGATCGATTATGGCCAACAATGTTGGCAATGCGCTTAACAATAACCGTCGCACGACACTAATGGATAATGGCAATAATGACGACCACGACGACGATGATGATGGTGGTGGCGGCGGTGGTGTGGTGTTTCTCTGGCTGATGTTGTTGGCGGTGTCGGTGGGGATGATATATTCCATACATAGCTATGTATGTACATATGTACATATGCCAGTGTGTAATGCCATAATAAGAGCACGAATCAATTTACTCTTATAATGCAATGCAATAAAAATGTGATGAAATATGTAAACGTGATATCGAAGAGCGTCAAAGGTACCATAAGCAAACATTGTTGCTATTTAAGCTATTTCCGAACTCCATTTTTGTAGATATTTGATTGGAATAATGCCAGAATATTCTGTCGGTAATGAAAATTATGTAATTCTAACATTACTCACATTTTAGCGGGTCTATAGATTTAAAGGAGTGGTGTCGGATACTTATCTGAAAATCTCAAAATATGGCATCCGTATTTCGGAGCGGTATCTGATGCCCGGTACCAAATATAATTCTTGTGGAGCGCATATTTCGGATGTGAGGGACTTTAACACCAAATCGGATGAAACATATGTATGGGAGCTAGAGCTTAATCGAACTGATTTTCGCCAAAATTTGAAGTACTTGCTTCTAGACTGAATTCCGTCAGAAGTGCCAAAATTCAGTCCCTTTGGGCTTATATTTGCCATTTTGCGCACAATAAACTTGAAATCGGATAAAGATATACATGGGTGCTACATCCAAATCTGACCCGATCTTGACAAAATTTTTCGGATATGTCAAAATTTGGTCTAATATTGGCCATTTGGTGCACAATTAACCCGAAATCGGTTGAATATATATATGACAGTTATATTTAAATTTGGACCTATTCTCAAATATTGTTAGGAAAGTTTAGTGTCAATCGGATAATAAATGCGACCTGAATTTAGTCCACAAAAAGAAAGTGATTCTATGAAGATCCTTAAAAGTAAGTATGGGTCAATCTGACTTCCTTCTCCATGTTACAAACAAATGCACAATGACATAATACCTTTACGGTGCAGGGTATAATTTTTAAATAAATAAACAAAAATCAATTGTTGTGTTGTTGTTACGGCAGAAAATCAAAATTTCAATTGGTATCTACGGTTATGGTTATGGCGTTATGGTATGTGACAAGTAATCAATTACATTATCCCCCATAATATTGGTTTGAATAACTGTTTAATATGGTTATGGTTATGATACGTCTAATTGAACCTTAAATCATAGAAGGCATAGAAATATTTGAATTGCAATTTGTTTTGATTGTCGAAAAAAATTTGAACATTTTTTGAAATTCATTAAACTTGTCGTTAAGAAAAATTTGAAAGAATATTTAAATAATTTGAATAAGACCCACTCGGAAATTTGAAAGCGTACTGCCTGGACACTGAAGAAATTTGTCCACAATTTCGAAAAGGATTTTGTTTAACCCTGCCAGACTCATCCTTTGGCACTTACGTAAGCTGGCCAACCCAAACAAAGAGCTACCAGTGGAAAAAGTATATGTGAGTAACTTCATCATTCAAAACCAAACAATAGGATAATTCTCCATATTTTAAACCATTGGATGAATATCACAATGATACCCTAATCATTTTAGTACAGAATTCAAAGATTCAAACTTTAAGCGCCTGATGGAGGGAATGCTGTCACAGTGAGTATTAAATGAAATACATATTTGCTCTGTTCCAGAACTGCAAGAATATAATAGTCTTTACTACGATAACTCTTTTTCCTTAATGATATAGAAAAGATTGCAGGAACAGAGCAATTATAAACATGAAGTGTGCTAAGAAATCTATACAGTTAAGATATGAGTTACACTGTTTAGTTTTGTTATTCACTTCTTACTGGAGTATTGGCCATGTCTCGTTATTTTGTGTTTCTTATTTTTTTTGTATGTCGATTTTAGACCCTAGACCTCTTTGGACCAAATCCGTCATTTAGAGTTGATCTAGGTGTGTTCGTCTGTCTGTCTATCTGGCTGGTGAGCACGGTAACTCTCGAAGGGAGTGTCCGATTTAGTCCAAACTTGATACATCGTAAAATTTTTGTCAAACTTAAATCGAGTTTATTTTCGGCACAGAAAGAGAACCGATAATCCGATTTTGCCCCAACTTTGTAAATCCCAATATTTGTATCATTGCTAGGTCAGATGTGAAAATTGACAATATCGTCCCACTATTAAGGTTGTGAATAATTATGACTTTTATAAAATGTGAAATAAGTGTCCGTTTGTCCTCAAATTTGGTATATCTCAATATTTTTATCAACGCAAGATCTGGTAAAAGAAACAATAGCACGGACCACTACTTCTGGTACTTTCCTCACAACGGATCAAAATTTTTAATATAAAATAAGATGCGAAATGAACATAAGATTACTTTCAAACTGGGTACATACCAATATTTCTATCAATACAAGATCTGGTCTGAAGATGGGATATAACGATAAACTTCTTCTGGTAACTTCCCCATAAAGCGTTCAAAATAGGAATAGGCATCCGTTTCTTTTCAAATTGCTCACATCCCAATATTTCAGCTAAGTTCAAGATCTGGTATCAAGATGATAGATATCAACCCATCCGTTCTGGCATCTCCCCCACAATGGGTCACAATTTCGAATGACTAAAACTCTCATAAAATGCGAACTGAGGCTTCGATTCTCTTACAATTTCGCGAATCCAAATATTTCTACTTACACAAGATGTGGTGGAATATATCGGACTACTCCTTCTGGTACCTCTACTACTGGTACCTCCGACACAAACTATTATTTTCGTAATAAATAAATGTTCGGGGTTCTTAAAATTTTCTATATCCCAATCAATATTTGTATAAAGTGGAATACTTCGGTCCACTTTATCAAATTCGTCAAGCAAATTTTAAAATTTTCCAAAAAATTAATTCATATTTCATACAAAGTAAAGAATATAGTAACGTAACGAATGAACACGAACTAAAGTCAGATACGAAATGGACAATATTGACCTCCTCCCTTGGAACCCTCCCATAAAGGGTCGACAGTTTGTATAATTATAATGCAAGTCAAAAACATTTTTCAACCAAAGTGAATCAATTAATTAAAGTTCATAACATAAATACTTATTTATTTTATTTTTTAAGTTTCTTGTTAATAAATTAATATATTTATTTACTCATATCAAGTTTAAAATGTTGTTCAAATTCTTTGCACAAAAATATTAAATGTTTCAAATCCATCAGCTGAAATGTTCAAAACACAGTCGTATCAATAACATTAACAGCAACAACACTGACAATTAGTAAATTTTTAGATCCGTATCGCAAAAGATTAATTTAGACAATGTTTGCACATTAGGATACATCAAAGATGGATATACTACAAGATGCTCAATATTTCAGTTACCCTATTGCACTCATTGCATGTGTGTTGGTATATGTCTTCACCAGTGTAACGTCATCATTATCATCATTCCCACTGCATTACTGTCACAATGCTTTAGAACATCCGTTCACATGCTGCCGCGGATCATTGAGATTGCAATTCATTTGGTCAACAACAATTTTGTTGAGATATCTGTAAAATAATTTTTTTATTTCAATTTTATTTGTTGGTTGTTGTTGTTTTTAATGTTCTCAGCCAACAAAAACTTGGCTGAGAATCATTTTTTATTGCTTTTGGCTCACATTTTTAGTTTATTTAACTGAATCATTTCGATTTTTATGATAGCTAACTGCAAATCTGGACTGTTGTGGTGCATATGTATGTATGAATATATGTTATTCTTAAGACGAGTTCGATGATTTAGTGGGTCTGGAAGGGATCTTGTGTTAATAGATATATTGAGATGTGCTAAGTTTAAAAATAACCAGATGCTCATTTCGCGTTCTATGAGCTGATGATCAAAATGTTGGCTCTTTTGTGGGGAGGTATCAGAAGGAGTAAAGCGATATATACTATCTTCATACCAAATTTTGTGTTAGTAAAAATATTGGGATATATAGAATTTGAAAAGAAACAGATGCTTATTTCGCATTTTATGCGAAATATAATTATTCAACATTTTTATCCTTTGTGGAGGAGGTACCAGAAGGAGTAGGGCGACATATCCCATCTTCACATTATATCTTGTGTTGTCAAGAATGTTGTGTGGAATTTGAAGAGAGTAGGATGGTTATATCGCATATTATAGAGTAGTAAATTTTTTGGTCCAAAGAGACCTAGGGTTTGAAACCGTAATTTTAATGTTTTGTCCGTATCAAATGGCCTCTGTAGCCATATGGATGAGGGTACAAACAATTAAAAATTAAGAAGAAAAAGAGCACAGGCGGGCTGAATTTTTAATACCCTCCACTATTTGGAAAGAACTTGAAAAATAAAAAATCGTCGAAAAATGAAAACCATTATATGTCATTGGCTATAGTACCGATTCGAACTTCAAATACGAAATTTGAAACAATTCCGGGAAATAGTGTTGCTTATATCATCAAAATGCGGAATAAAAAATTTCGTTATATGTGGGTTATATTAAGATATAAAAAATTTTATGTCATATGAATTTCAAATACGAAATTTGAAACAATTGCGGTGAATAAGGTCGCTAAAATCATGAAAATACTTGGGAGGTATCGTCATAGGCTTTATATCATTTTTTCATAGGTTTTAAATGCCAAATTTGAAACAATTCCGGTCAAAAATGTCGCTTAGATCAGCAAGAAAACCCGAATATCGAGGGGTACCGGTATATGGGGCTATACGATATTGTGGACCGATATAGCTCATCTTCGAATTTGATCTGCCTGTAGACACAAGACCGATCTGCACAAAATTTTATTTTCCTATTATAATTCGTGATTGAAAGAAACGAACATTGTTAAATCGACTTAGAATTTTAGGCTGATCAAGAATATAAAGGGTGAGATAAAAAAAACTGCAACAATGAATGAAAGCAAAAATGTCGGAAATAGCATCAAATTTTAGAACAAGTCTAGATTTGTTTGAATTGGTCATTTTTGGCCTATGGCCTTCAAACGGCCAATAAAACCGTCACACGCTGCCCGAATGTTGTTCTGTGGTATTTTGGTCCATTCTCGGCGAAGCGCTTGCTTGAGGTGATCGCCAACCTTGCTTTCGAAAAGACTCCAGAAACAATAGTCCAACGGATTGGTATCCGGATATTTTGGCGGCCATTGTGGGCTGGAAATGAAGCGAGGAACCTTATTTTGTAACCATTCTTGGGTGGTGCGTGCTGAGTGCGATGGTGCTAAGTCCTGTTGGAATGCCCAAGGTCTGCGGCCAAAAAGTTTGCGTGCCAAAAGCTTTAATACATCCTCCAGTATATTTTCGCGATAATATTCGGAATTTATTCCACGATCGATTAATACAAGCGGAGAGCTATCATCGGCTGTTATGACGGCCCACACCATCACCATGGCCGGCGTTTGAGTTTTGGTGGCCAACCGAAGGTAAAAGTAAACACGATCATTTTGTTTGTTTACAAACTGCTGGACAACAAATGTTTTCTCATCGGAGAAACCCAAATTCGTCAGTTCAGGGCTGCGCTACCAGTGCCAGGGTAACGAGCGATAGTACGAGACCCAAACGATTTATTCACATTTAAATGCTGGAGTGCTCTAACGATAAACACTTGTGGGTTTCCAGCCAAATATAGAGAAAACACACTATCACGCTTGAATTCCATCACGAATAACTTATTTCTGGAAAATTCTCATCGCTGTCACTGGAATAATTTTAACAGCTGTCGGACGAGTGCCTTAGTAATGACAGCAGTCTGAAGTTGGTTGCAGTTTTTTCATCTCACCCTGTATATACTTTGTTGGACCCGACATGAGTATTTCGAGGAGATACAAAGGAAATGACAAAGTTAATATACCCTCCATACTGTGGTGGAGGATATAAAAAACGAATGATTATTAGTTAGTCCTTGAAAAAATAGTGTTTAAAAAATTCCACGATCTATTAGTCCTTGAAAACTATTGTTGAAAAAGATTTCCAAGTCTGTTTGTCCTTCAAAAATATTGCTAAAAATCAACAATTTTTGGTCTGTCAGTCCTTGAAAAAAATATTGTGAAAAAGACCCTGATTATTCGTCCGTAATATTGTTTTGGGGTTTTTGTTGTAACAGACAAAACCAACTTACATGGTTATGCTACTTCGTTCAGGTTGAACGAAAGCATAACAAGTGGGGAAAGATAAAAATGTTTATAAGTGCTGTTGTAAGATTTAGAAGACTTTCCAAAAGAATTTTAGTTTTATATAATTCTTTGGTTCCTCTTCTATTGAGCTTACGATCTCGTCACTTGGGTAAAAAATGTTTTTTGTCATAGAAGTTATTTTTAAAATAACTTCTGGGGAGAATATCCCAGACAAAAACAAGGGAACTGATGAGGATTGGTGGCTCTTTCCGAAACCTAGGTATTCCCTGCCTTACCACCTGGTAAACATTACCATCGTTCTCCACTAATAAACAAACGTTGTTTTTATAAAAACAACAATAAAGGGATAAGCCTGACCATTTTGCAACAACAAAATACTACGGTATCCCGAACAAACAAGCCACACTGTTCTGTAAGTCCCTTAAAAAGTAAAGTTAAAAAATCTACGAAACTTAGTCTGCTAGTCCTTAAAAAAAATTTAAACATTTTTAATCTGTTAGTCTTTGGAATATATTTTCAAATCTGAGTGCCTTAAGTATATCGACTGCATCATTTGAGGTTTAAAGAGCATTTCTTTACTAACCCATCAAAATTGCCTTTAAAACCGAAATGACTACTTGCAAAAAAAATAGTCATGAATCGAAATCCAATTATTATTTTATTGCCATGTAAACATTGCATTTGCAAAACATTAAAACCTCCAACATCAAACTTGTATGGCCGGATGGATGGTTGGATGCTGCAAATGCCCAGCCACTCAATAATATGACTGACTGACTTACTGACTCACATAAAGTAGTCTTTAAACCATCTAGCCATCCATGTAACGACATATCATCACACAGCCGGACAGACAGACAGTTAGCTAGCTAGCTACCTAGACTGAAAACAAATAAAAAAACCAACATCATTTGCTACACAATGTAATATTAAAATCGCTTTTATATGGAAATGTAGCGCAAGGTTGCCGGTAGTAGTGTCAGTGCTGGCTGCAACATTACCAATATTGGTCGAACAAGAAAAATTGCAACATTTCTTTTAAAGTTCTTCTCTTAACGACTTCGGTTTGGTTTTGGAAATCATTTAGTGACTACATACAATAAAAACAATAGCAAAACAAATCTATGTCAATGCAAGAAAATTGTGGAAAACCGGCAAACGATGCTTAAGAGCATCATTGTGATTATTTATTTTAAAAAAAAAATTGATTGTTGTTGATGTTGTTATTGTTCCGACTTGTTACAGTTGGAGGGAAGATTTGCTAAATGTTACAATCAGGTACAAGTGTTTAGGTAATGTAATGCTCAAAGAAAAAGCTCAGTTTAATGCGAACATGGGGAATATATATATTCTTCATGCTTGCATATTTTACAAAAGTCTGGTCAGATATCTCAAGTCATTATGCCCTAATATGATGTTGCATATACTGCCCATTATTCTTACATTGTCCAGGACATCTTTTGGTGTTATGGCATGGCATTGAACTGGAGGACATCAGTAGTAGCCAGCCACTCCATTCTTATGGTGGTAATGTTTTCTTTACTGAAACTAGGACGAAATATTGGTTTTAAGTTCCTCTTCGCAACTGTACAGGTTCCTATTTGTGGAGGACCCTATAATTTCTGTCCATATTCAACGCAAAGTAGTTTGGCTGAAGTCCAGCAGCCTTGGCCTAAAAAAATTAATCTACACAAAACTTAGAGCTGACTACATTCCATCTACTGCTTGCTTTGTGAGATGCGGGAGCGAATTCTTCGCAAGCCGAAACTCAGCAGCCCCTCTCGTCTTCATAGAAATATTTTCCAGACTTCCCAGTAACCACCTTTATGGTCTACATGTTGGTCTTCGTAAAAGAATTCGGGAAGCGCCAGTTTCCAGTACTCAGTCTAGACTCCTGCTTTTAGCTTTGACTTTGGGTCGTAAGGTTTCTGCGAAGCTTTACAAATCAGTTTGACTTTCGTTTTATCAGCGGCGCGCTTCTTACTATTATTTTTTGAGTCCACCGAGACGTACGAGATGGATGATTTCTTTTTCTTATGATGCCGTTCCTCTGCTGACAAGAGCAGGTTTTACTTGGAAGTGAGATTTGTTACTTTTGTCTGAAAAATAAGATTTGGAGTCGAAATGGTGGAAACGAGTAGCAAAAAGAGGTACAAACGACATACAAACGCAAAAATACTTGCCAGTGTACAAATCTGCTAGATTTCGAGAGAATTTTGATCCCGCTGTAAAATGAGCAATATACTCCATCCTAATAGAGAGACATCAAAATATAGAGTTTACTCGAATTCTGTTTTCTACTCCAAGGAGTGCTCCCGCTCGAATTCTAGTAAATACTGAAACTCTCTCGAATCCCGAACTCAATAGACAAGACAACAGAAAAACTACTTGCTCCAGCTTGGTACTCCTGATGCTTCATCTTCACCGCCTTTGTAACGGAATGTTTGAGCAAAGCAGTAGAAGGACTCGGTAAGGGGTTTTGAGGAAGACCTCGATTTGTTTTTCCTTCTTGCATTTGTTTTTGGCGATTTGCGGTTTGGTACACTTATCTGGAGTATTACCATCCTGATGAAGAGAAACTCCCGAAGTGGTCCCAAATATTGGAGCCTTGACAGGCTTCGCCAACTTGTTGCACATTCTCCCAACGCTGCGTTAGACTAGAACTTAATAACGAACTTCAGGATACTTTGACACAGTCTGCCATTCGTCGAAAGGCTTTTTGTCCCTTGCTTTATTGGATGTGGTGCTTTTGGTGTTCGTATAACTCAGCGCTACATCAATTCTATCAAGGGGAGTGCCATTCCGTCCTCTTTTGCCGCGGGCACCTCCTGTCTTGAAAACAATGGACTAAAGGTATCTATTGTGGCTTGAAAGACATTCGACCAGGAATGCTTGAATTAGACGCTAGAGTTGCTAACCTCTCCAGTAGGTTTTGCTTACGTTCGCTTCGTTATAAGTCAAGGAGTTATGTAAGGTGTCTGTAAAAGTCATCTCCTTATACTCATTGTCTTCCGATGGGAACTCGAAATCTAGTTTTGTTTCCTCCTACACTTCTACCGAGAACCATTTGTCTTTAGATGACTTGCTTGACACGATGATGTAGGGAGCAAGTTGAGTTTAGGGGCTATGCTCGGATTCTTTTTAATTTTTTACCGCAGGTGGGTATTTTTAACCTGATTAAGGAAAAGTATTTTTTTTGTGGGGGAAATACCCGGTTACCCGGTTACTTGACTCGAAAATTCGAATACAACATTCGGTTTTATCCGGTTCTACAAAACTGTTATCTGCAAAATGGGTATCATTTGAAATCTTATGGAATTACCTATTCCAAAAGTTGTCATGTGATAGGTTTATTAAGATCTACATCCTACATACATTTTTGCCTTTGGAAAATGGTACCATATGTGCTGATATCTCTTACGAAATTAAGATTTTCTCCACTTATATGTATCTCAGATTTTTAAGTAGCCGGCCTTCGGCCGGTGCTTGAGATATCTCACCTGGGGTATATTCAACACCGGCTACGCGATCCATAGATTTTCTAAACATTGTAATTTTTGTAAGTAGCAGGCCTTCGGTCGGGGCTTCGGGCTCCTCTAGGGTATGTCCATAATTTTTCTCAATATTATAATTTTTGTAACTAGGTCTTGGGGTTTTCTCCTCTTAGGGTATATGAAATTAACAAACTTTTTATTTTGTGCTCTATCTCAAAAACAAAAACATTACACAAATTCGTTGTATTGTTCTCCAATTTTTCTAGGTGGCCAAAAAACTGAGCAGACGACTAGCTTATGTCACATCTCGTTTAGAGTTCATATTTTCCAAAATTTTCGTGGTTAAACATTTATGACATTTTACAATGTGTTTACAGCAGATCGAAAACGGCGTAGATACGACTACAGAGTGCGAGTACTTTGGACATTTATTGCTGAGGCCTAAGTCGGATGCTGTTTGCTGCGATGCATAGATTATGAAATCTTTTTCGGGCGAAAACAAAAACATCCTCAGACGCAAACGCAGAGAGTCAACACTGAGTCTGAAGTAGTGATGTTGGTCGCAGCAAAAAAAATATTGAACGATGTTTAGTTTAAGTCCATAGTAAAGTTTGAATACATGTTAGGAATATCGCAGACAAACATATGTGTGAGTTTGTTGAACTTCTTTTTCGAATAAAAAAACAGTGAGAAGTTGTGTTTGGTTTTATTGGAATATTTTATATGGATATATGTAGTTTTATATTTACATATGGGATATTTCATATTCTACTATAGACGGCCGAGCCAGACAGCCAGTAGCCACCGAAGTATATTTTGAGTAGAATAACTTATATTTTACCCAAATATATTCATATTTTGTCATATTAAAAATAGTAAGCAAATGTTTTTTGCCATTTTTAGGCTTGTTGCCCATCGAAAATCGTGTTCAATTAAATTGTCTGTTATGTTTGTTTATGACAAAAGAAAATATATTTTCAAAGTTTTTCCTAATGGTACACGATTTTGCATTGGGGATTTGACACAAATATTTCCACGTGTCTGGATTAAATATTTCATCATACAAAAATGTTGTATTTAAATAGAGATTCGTAATATAAGTATTACATTCTTGTTAATATTGACACTGGCGATTGACATTGTCTTTATTGAAAACATTGGTTTTGCCGGGATTTCGTAATCGGTTCTATGGCGGAGACGTAAATTTCCCACTGTATACGATGTTTTGGATATAGAAAATAGAAATTGAAAACAAACCATTAAAGAAACGTCAAAAGTCGGGCGGTGCCGACTATATGATACCCTACACTACTATGCACATGTAGAGTATGGTGTTAGGTGCAATGGCGCCCAATGTGAGACAATTAAGGCTACAGAGCACTGATAATTTTTCAAGTTATGTTCCCTGAAGATTTCCAGTTGTTTCAAAAATGAAAAAAAAAAAAATGGTTTCACGTTGGGCGCCACGTTTGTATCACTACATTAAACTTTTGGTAACTTACGGAGTTTTGGAATTCAACATAATTATTAACTACAAAGACATGTTCTAAGGACAATTTGTAGAGGAAATCCTATATCATGTGGAATGGGGCCCAACGTGAATATGGCTTTAGAGCAGTTGTAATTTGAAAAAAAGACGGAACTAATATATGGGGGGTATATATAACTTTAAATCGATCTTCATTAAATATGACGGAGGCATTTCTACCTCTCGTACCCAAGATATGACTTCGAGAAGGTCTATGTTAAAAATATATATGGGATAAATAGAAATTTGAGAACAATGTTTCTACATTATGCACAATAACCGAAAAATCGGCTAAGGCCGGCATTTGATATATGGTACTAAATATCATTGTCGTGGGGATGTGATGGTCTTAAACACCAAATCGGATGAAACATATATATGAAAGCTGTATTAAATTTAAAACAGGCGAAGACATATACAGGTTGAGATGAAAAAACTGCAACCAAATTCAGACTGCTGTCATTTCTAAGCCACTGGTCCGACAGCTGTTAAAATTATTTCAGTGATAGCTCATTATATTGTTAACAAACGTATAAAAGCATTTTGGTGAGAATTTTCCACTATTTATTCGTGATGGAATTCAAGCGTGAAAGTGTGATTTCTTTATATTTGGCTGGAAAAACATAAGTGGCTATCGTTAAAGCACTCCAGCATTTAAATGTGAATAAATCTTTTATGTCTCTCTGGATACCAATCCGTTGGACTATTGTGTCTGGAGTATTTTGGAAAGCAAGGTTGACAATAAAAAAGTGTCGATCACCTCAAGCAAGCGCTTCGCCGGGAATGGGCCAAAATACCGCAGAGCAACATTCGGGCAGCGTGTGACGGTTTCATTGGCCGTTTGAAGGCCATAATTCGTACCCAAGGTGACCATTTCGAACAAATCTAAACTTATTCTAAAATTTGATGCTGTTTCCGACATTTTTTGCTTTTATTCAATACAATTTAAAAAAAGGTAAAAATTATGGCGTTTGACTTTGTTCCAGTTTTTTTTATCTCACCCTGTATACCAATTTTCAGACAAATCCGTGAAAATGTAGCGAAAAATTATCAAAATACCGAACATCGGGAGGTACCGTTATATGGCGGCAATACCTTTTTATACCAACCATCCTAGACACAATACAAATCGTTCTGCCAAATTTTGCTCTACGACATATAATGTGGGCTGTATCATAATTTCAAAAGACAGACAGACTGACATCGTTAAATCGACTAAGAATTTTTTTCTGAATACATAAACTTTATGGGGCCTACGATGGGATGTTACAAACGGAATGACAAAGTTAATATATCCTCCTTTTCAAGGTGGAGGGTATGAAAATATAAAATTTGGAAATATTAACAAGTAACAAGTAAAAAAGATGTATGTACGGTCGGGCCGAACTATTTAATACCCTCCACTATTTGGTACAAATTTGACAATTTTCAAAAAAATAAAATCCGTTAAAAATTCTGTTAAAATCTTAAAAATATCGAAAGTAGCCGTATATTAGGGTCTATACTACGACGTGGACCTACATAGGCAACTTTTGTCATAAGCTATTAAAATAAAAAAATCTGTTTATAAAGTAGCTAAAATCATTAAATTACCGTATATTGGGAAGTACCATGGGAGTTATACAACGTAGACCTGCACAGACAATTTTCTGTCATAGGCTGTAGTATTCATTACGAAATTCAAATACCAAATCTGAAATAGCTCTGGTAAATAATGTCGCTAAAATCATCAAAATATCGAATATCGGGAAGTACAGTTATATGGGGGCTATACGAAGACGTGGACCTACATGGCCCATTTTCAATATCAAAAGTCCTGCAGACATAATACATATTTGAGTAAATCAATTTTATCAACCTACTTCATTTCGTTCGGAAGCTAGAGCAATTTCCACAAATCGACATAGAATCTTATGCTGATCAAGTATATATATTCTTTGTGGGGTCTAAAATGTATATTTCGAGGTGTTACAAACGGAATGACAAACTTATTATACCCTCCATACTATGGTGGAGGGTATAAAAAGTGGGTAGGTATAGTCTCAAAAAAAAAAAAAACAGAACCTCCAAACTTTTCTCAATTTGAGGATAGCCTATTTGGCCTTTAACTTAAGTTCTTACATGAAGGAGGGTACCGTCTGAAATTTTTCAATTGAACAAAGGGAAAAAATCAAAAAATATGTGAGTTTGTGATTTTTAAAGTTACTTTTAAAATATAAAATAAAATAACCTAATTGATAAAATAGGGAACAGGACCAGTTTTTAAACCCTTGTATCATTTCTATAATTTTTGAAATTAAAAATGGGTCGCATTTTAGCAACAAATTTAAGTACATATTTTCAGCGCTATTACTCACTCCCCGTGTTTTATTAGACTCACTTATAACCCAGTGGTTTTCCACTAGGTGGTTATGTGGTTCCTTCTTTTTCTCCGGCATGAATAAATATTGCTTTTTAAGCCGGAAATTATTTTCAATTTCTGTTGCTTGTCTTACCTTCTTCCACATTGGCGCAGCGCTTTAGATGGTGGAAATAATAGGGTACCAGAAAAAAAACATGTTTACAAAACTATATTTAATTATTTCTAAGACTACAATCAATTACCACCATTCAAGCCAGCGCGAAGATCATGACTATGGCACTCATATTAAGTTGCTCAGCTCTGTTCGCTCTGTTGGCAAAGAAGCGTGACGGTGGTGATGCAGCATCACTCACAAGGAGGTGGTCTGTCGGTCCGTCGTCTTCCACAGAATTGGCAGTTACATTTGTGCATATGTGCCCAACCGTTGACTGTCTTTTATGATTCTGGCCATAACTGCCTAAGCTTCTACCGCCAGCATGGCTTTAAGCTGTGTTCGACTGTGTGTGTGGTTTCATTACCTTTGCAGTGAGTGTTGGTATTAAAATACATATTTATGGCTTGTAAAATAAAATTGAGTGTAAATTTAATATAATTCGCCATGTGTGGGCTTTATTGAAATATTTACTCATTTTTCTCCCAACTCTAATCCCCAGCCAGCTAAGGCCGAAGAGTTTTAGCGTTTTCGGGCGTTTTGCGATTGCTGGTTTGGTTGTGGCTGGAATAATTTGTCGAAACTGGCAATGGAAATGATGGCTCATATATAATTCTATAAAATATATCACTCATTTTCACTTTAATATCCACACAGACAGACAAACACACACACATACACTCGTACAAATGCGCGCGTGTTTCATGGCTGGCTAGAAAAAAAAAGGAAAATCGACAAAACTACAAGGCTATCATTTTTAATGGTGAGAATATTATTGGGTAGATTTATTATTAGAATTTCCACCGTAAATGCTGTGCCATGGCCGGGTTGATATATAGGCGACCACAGACGAAGAAGCTGCTGTGGTGATGTTGGATGATGGCAACTTTTCTTTCTGGTGAAAGACTTCGCACATTTTCTGCAGATAAATCAAACTAGTTATGATAGCCAGAGATAAGTGTTAAGCGTAGCATTAATAATAAATTTTTTCGGGGAACTTAGTTTATTTTTGTGAGTGTTGTTTTAAGGACTTTCTCTGTCTTTTTAGTTTCCCATCAATTCATTTTGCAAGAAGAAGACTTACAAAGTTCGTATGAAGCGTGTGATTATGAACTGCGACACTATGATTTGAGAAAAGTTAAGCTCATTTTTTGAGTAATGCATTTAAGAAAGGGCTCAAGCCAGGCGGAGCAGACTAAATTATATCCTACACTACTATTGCTATACTATTGGTCATGAGTCTTAGAAAGTAAAAATGGTTAGTACCAGATGGTGTGAAAAGTGTAGACAGACTGTAGTGAAAATCAGACGTGACATTTAAAATATTTCAAAAGGACGAAGATCGGCTCTTGAGCTATTCGGAAACAGTATTTAAATAAACTGTGTCTTCGGGGTATGGCTAAAATTTGTAATTTCGATGTATATGAAAAGAATAAGATGTAGCGTACACAAACATTCAACTTCCACATTATGGTAAAATGTTTTGTACGTCCGTATTACCCAAATACGCCAGGTCAATATCTTAAAATGTAGCAATTGAAATTTTAAATATAGTTATTTTTTAAAAATTCAACCAATTCTTATATTTTTTAATTACATTATTGTTTTGCATTATTCGTTTAAATTTTAAAACTAGTTAAAAAGCAGTAAGTTCAGCCGGGCCTAACTTTGAATACCCTCCACCATTTGGAACTAATTTGGATGTTTTCAAAAAATAAAATCCTTAAGAAATTCTTTTAAAATCTTAAAAATACCGAATATAGCCGTTATATTGGGGTCTATACGGCGTAATGGACATGCATAGGTCCTGTAATAAGCCATTACAATATTCAAATGCGAAACTTGAAAAAAATCGGTGAAAATACCGTATATAGGATGGTACCATTATATCGGCTGTAGCATCCATTACGAACTTCAAATACGGCATCTCAAACAATTTCGATGGGTATTCTACCTAAAATCGTCAAAATACCCAATATAGGGAGATACTGTTATATGGGCCTATACGAAGACCTGGACCTGCATAAACAATTTTCTGTCACAGATTGTAGTTCCCATTACGAACTCTAAATACGTAATTTGAAACAATTCCGGTGAATAATGACGCTAAAATCATCAAAATACCGAATATTGGGAGCTACCGTAGAAGACGTAGACCTGTACAGACAAATTTTTTTATATATGAAAACGGCCATTTACAAACTCAACCTGCCTACTGGCAAAATATACATGTGTGCAAAATTTTAGCCTTGTATAGCTTGATTACGGACAGACAGACGGACATCGTAAAATCGACTAAGAATTTTACGCTGATCAAGAATATATATACTTAGTTGGGTCTGACATGAGTATTTCTAGGAGTTACAAACGGAATGACTGTATATATATGAATATATATATATATATATATATATATATATATATATATATAGTTATTTTTTTAGAAACATGTTGTTGTTAATATACAATGTAAGCTTAGTCCAAAAATAAGTTTATTTTTAGAAACTGAAAGTTTTTGATTCTTTCAGTCTGTATTCGCCGACATTTTAAATAGTACGTGCCCTAAGATAATTAAAAAAAAAATATTTTTTTATTAAATTAAACGCTGATAAAGAAAAAAAGGTATACAGTTGAGAATAATTTATTTTTCACAAGATAAAATATTACTATTCCCATAGAATGGGGCGTGGTCAACACTCAAATCCAATCTTTCGAAGATTTGTCCTCCAATACCGCAATGACGGCCTAACATTTTCCGAAATATCGAAAAAACTAAATTGTTCGAGAAAAAAAAGTTTATAACGCAATTAAACATTATAAAAAGAATCAATCTTTTGAGATCATCACACGAAAAAGATCCAGAATAACGTCGCAAAGGACGGATCAGTTAATAGTTAAAATGAGCAAAAGTGATCCTTTTTTAACTGCACCGAGGATACGGGAACAAATTCAAGAACAACTGGGAATAAACATATCAACAAGTACAATAAAGAACAGATTACGAGAAAATAATTTGTTTGGGCGCATTGCCACGCGAAAACCACACGTGTCCCAAAAAAATCGAATAATTCGAGTTAATTTTGCCAAGGTCCATTTAGAAAAACCCCTTTCTTACTGGAATAATGTACTTTTCACGGACGAATCTAAGTTTAACCGCTTTGCCTCAGATGGAAAGTCATACGTAAGGCGAAATATAAACACAGAATTTGATCCAAGGTACACGACAAAAACCATCAAACACGGTGGGGGAAGCGTGCTTGTTTGGGGAGGCTTCTCGTGGTACGGTGTGGGTCCTATAACACGAATAGAAGGTATAATGGACCAATTAGCTTACAAAAACATTTTAAGGAATATAATGTTACCATACGCTGAGGAAGATATGCCTCTAAAGTGGAAGCTTGTACAGGATAATGATCCCAAGCACACGGCTAAGTCCGTTAAAAAATGGATTTCTGATAATAAAATTGAGGTAGTACCATGGCCAGCCCAATCTCCGGATTTAAATCCCATCGAGAATCTATGGCACGATGTTGAAAAGAGAATAGATCGTTCTAATGCTACAAATATGAACATTTTATGGACTGAAATCCAAAAGGCATGGTATTCCATCCCTTTAGAAAGATGTCAATCGCTGATTCAGTCAATGCACCGTCGATTCACAGCCGTTGTTAAAAATAAGGGATTTCCTACAAAGTACTGATGGTATTAACAAATTTAAATCTATTTAACATATAATAAAATTGAATTAATCATAAGTTTTTAATGAATTTTAGATCCACTATCATGTGTGCTATTTAATTTGTCGTGAATAAAATCGTTTTTTTGTTAAAAAATTATGTAAAAATATGTATGAACACAAAATAAGAAAATGAATCACTATTAATTAATTAACAACAATATATGTAACTTAAATATAATAAAGGTTTTTAATTTTTTCGTACCGATTGAAGGAAAATTATCATTTATTCCTCTATATATGAAACGTGCTATTTGAGATGTCGCCACTGTATATATGGGAGCTAAATTTAATATACTTGCTTCTCGACTGAATTTGGTCGGATATGTTAAAATTCAGGTCATTTGAACTGATATAGGCTATTTTGCAGAATTAATCCGAAATCGGTTGAGGATATACAGGGTGAAATAAAAAATGCTACAAAGTCAAACGCCATAATTTTTACAAATTTTTAATTTTATTTAATGAAAGAAAAAATATCGGAAATAGCATCAAATTTTAGAATAAGTTTAGATTTGTTCGAATTGGTCACCTTTGGCACGAACTATGGCCTTCAAACGGCCAATGAAGCTGTCACACGCTGCCCGAATGTTGCTCTGCGGTATTTTGGCTCATTCCCGGCGAAGCGTTTGCTTGAGGTGATCGACACTTTGGTATTTTTTAGTGCCAACCTTGCTTTCTAAAATATTCCAGACACAATAGTCCAACGGATTGGTATCCGGTTTCGATTAAGTTGCCTCTTTACTTTTCGAATCATTTCTGCAGATGCTGTTGTTTTCTTCCGTCCACTTCCCTGACGTCAGGCTACGCTACCAGAATCACGGTAACGAGCTATGGTACGAGTCACAAAAGATTTATTCACATTTAAATGCTGGAGTGCTCTAAAGATAGTCACTTTTGGTTTTCCAGTCAAATATAAAGAAATCACATTATCGCGCTTGAATTCCATCCCGAATAACTTTTTTTTCTGGAAAATGCTCACCAAAATGCTTTTGTACGCTTGTAAACAATACAATGGGCTGTCACTGGAATAATTTTAACAGCTGTCGGACGAGTGGCTTAGAAATGACAACAGACTGAGGTTAGTTGCAGTTTTTTCATCTCACCCTGTATATGAGAGCTATATTCAAATCTTGGCCGTTCTTGATTAAATTTGGTAAGGTTTTTCCGAGCTCTATTAGATTACTGGCACCAAATATCATTGTTGTCGAATGCATATTACGAATTTGAGGCATTTAAACGCCAAATCTAATGAAACACATATATTGGAGCTATAGCTACACCGATTTTCACCAAATTTAATGAACCTGCTTTTAGACTAATTTCGGTCGGATATTCAGGTCATTTGGACTGATATTGGCTATTTGGTGCATAATTAACCCCAAAATATATATGTGGGAGCTATATCCAAATTTGAACCAATCTTGAAAATTTGATACACTTATTTCTGAGCTGTATCTCATATCTAGCAAAGATCATTGTTGTGGAATGCATATTACGCTTGTGTGGGGCTTAAAACCCAAAATCGGAAAAATACATGTATGGATCTATAGCTATATCTGAACCGATTTTCACCAAATTCGATTTACTTGCTTTTAAACTGAATTCGGTACCAAAACACAGGTTATTTGGACTTATACTAGCATATTGGTGGACAATTAACCCGAAATCGGTTGAAGATATATGGGAGCTATATCTAAATCAATATGGTTTGTCCTTGGGTCAACTAATATAATTGGGAAAATTTCTTCTCAATCGGATAATAAATGCGACCTGCATTTTGTTCACAAAATACATGGAGGGACGGACGGACTGACATGCATAAATCGATTCTATGAAGTTCCTCAAAAGTAACTATGTGTCTATCTCGATTCCTTCTCAATGTTACACACATATGCACAAAGGCATAATACCCTTACCACTATGTGTTGTAGGGCATAAAAATGAAAATCGACATCTTCAAGCTTCAGGATGTCAGCTATTAAACATCCCTCATTACCAAATTTAGTTCAATTTAGTACCTTTCGAACAACTATAGTACGCATTTCCAAACCCACCTCAATATCTAAAACGCAGACCTTAATATTGATATCTATATTAAATTTCAGAATGTCAGCTCTATTCCTTCATACAATACCAATTGAAGGATAATTTAGTACTTTTCATACAATTACAGTACATAACCACTTCCATATCTCAATCTCAGATAGCAACAGAGACCCAATGCCCAATTTCGTACCACTTAGTACTTTTTGTACAATTATATTTCCAAAACCAATTCCATATTTCAATCCCAGATAACAAAAACAGCTCAGTATCATATTTGAGGATTCCAACACCATCCCATTGAGTCCTTCGCGAACAATTATGTATTTCCAAAACCATATCCATGTTTCAACCACAGATACCAAGAGAGATACCCCAATATCGAATTTCGGGATTCCAGCTCTATAGGTTCACCGAATACCAAATTTAGCACCATTTAGTACTTTCGTACAATTTATATATGTACACAGTACCAAAACTAACCCCATATCTCAACATAAGATACCAAGAGATACATCCATATACAATTATAGTACACATTTTGAAAACAATTTCCATATCTCAATTCCAGATACCAACGATATAAAATTTGAGGATTCCGGCCCTATTCCAACACAAAATTTAGAACCATTTAGAACTTTACGAAAAGTTGTAGAACACATTTTCAATACCACCATCATATCTCAATCCCAGATACCAACATAGATATTAAATTGCGAGTACCATTTAGTATTTTTCGTACAAATTTAGGACGAATTTCCAAGCCGCCGCTAAATCTCAAACACAAATACCATCACCCAATGCTAAATGTATTCCAGTACTTTTCGTACAATTAAAGTACACACTTCCGCAATAACTTCCATAAGTCCTTAAATGAACAGCGACCCTTATGCTAAATTTCAGATTTCCATCACTATCTGTTCATCCAAGGCCAAATTGTACCAAACGTGGTACTATTTGGTACTTTTCGTGCACTTGTAGTACACATTTCGAAACCCACCTTTTTATTACGAATATATTATTAAAAGATTCCATTCACCTTAAATATGTTTCGTATTCCTTCAAGGCATTGATGACTTCTGTTTTAGACAAAATAAAAAATCTGTGTCCAGATCTTACTTCTCTTCTGCTTGTCCAATTCTTCAAATCCTTCTTTTTTTGCACTTTTCTTCATTTACGAGTATTACATAACGCACTTGTTATCTTCATCCAAACATTCATTCATCATTTCCCAATAGTTCGTGATACAAAACAAGCAGCCTCTTAGCCGTACATCCAATAATACATAAGTGACAAATGACCAACATAAATTGTTTGTAACCATAGTTATAATTCGACAGTACCGACGATGGATCCTCACAACGCATCCAAGACGTTTGTTTAACAGATGCTACAATTAGAAATTTAACCAATTACCGCTGAATACCTCTGCGTACCACCACATCACCCATTCCAATTCGTGTGGCCCCAATGCGTAGGTAAATTATTGGCGACGTGCTACATTGTTTGATGGAGATGCGAAAAGATATTCAGGCAAAAGCAGCAGCAATACAAATAGATCTGTAGTCGAATGGAACATTGTAAGAGAAGTAAAATAGCGCCTCAAAAATGAGCGAACAACAGGAGCACTAAAAATAAAGACACGTTCAATTGTCATCAATATTTGCAGCAATTACATTTTTGAATTTTTGGTGCAGATTTGAAATGGTACATGACATCTTCTGTATTTTGCGAAATAAATATATAAAAAAAATTGGGTAACGAACACATTTCATCGATTTGATGATTAACAACTAATAAAGCAGTAACTTCGGCCGGGCTGAACTTTGAATACCCTCTACCATTTGGAATCAAAAAAATTAAATCTATTAAAAATTCTGTAAAAATCTTTAAAATACCTAATTTCGGAAGGTGCCGATATATGGGCATTGTGGGCCAATATAGACAAATCTATTTCTGGAGGTAAAGTACTCACAAAAGAACTTCTTGTGTAGAATTTCAGACCATTCCAATGTGGCTAAAATCATCAAAATACCGAATATTGTAGACATATATAGATAATTCTCTTCCAAGGGATAAAGTACTCACAATGAACTCCTCGTGCGGAATTTCAGCCAACTCCATTGAAAAGTATGGTTCAAATGATCAAAATACCGAATATTGGGGGGTAACGTTATATGGGGGACATACGATATTGTAGGCCTACATAGACAACTCTCCTTCAGGGGGTAAAGCACTCACAGGGACTCCTGTTGTGGATTTTCAAACCATTCAATTTGAAAATGTGGCTAAAATCATCAAAATACCGAATATCGGGGGGTACCTTTATATGGGGGATGTACGATATCGTGGACCTATATAGATAATTCTCTTCCAAGGAATAAAGTACTCACAATGAACTCCTCGTGTGGAATTTCAGACAAATCCGTTGAAAAATGTGGTTAAATCATCAAAATACCGAATATCGGGGGTACCGTTACATGGGGGATATACGATATCGTGGACCAATATAGCCTATCTTCAAATTTGATCTACCAGCAGACAAAAGAGAGACCTGTGCAAAATTGTAGCATGCTATCTTAATTCGTTTAGACTGTAGCGTGATTACAACAGAAGGACAGACGGACGGGCCTAAATCGTCTTGGAATTTTACGCTGATCAAGAATATATATACTTTGTTGGATTTAAAATGTTTATTTCGATGAGTTATAAAGTTACAAATGACGAACTTAATATACCCTCCATACTATGTATGGTGGAGGGTATAAAAATGATATATATATTCAAAAATTTCTGGTAATATGTAAGTATTGTAAAAAGCGTTATTTTGAAAATTGCAATTTTTTGAAAATTAAATTTTTTTTCATCCATGTAATGATATTTTACGACTGGCCTTATTTGATTTCCTTTCTAACACCAACATCAGGTTTACAGTGCATGCAACATTTTGCCGAATGAAATGTAAATTAATAGTTTCAGCGATTGATATAAACGTTAAACGATACATTTTAGCAACTATTACCGATTGATTAACAGCTTAACTAATTGAATGAATTGTTGTGTAGAGCTATTAAAATCCATTAATCTTTATTTGGGCGTGTTGGGTTAGGTTTTCTTTTTTTTTTTTTGCGACAGATCAGC
Source organism: Musca domestica (assembly GCF_030504385.1). Lineage (NCBI taxonomy): Eukaryota > Metazoa > Arthropoda > Insecta > Diptera > Muscidae > Musca > Musca domestica. The sequence continues at coordinate 6,830,781 of NW_026712326.1, forward strand.
CTTAAAGGCTTTGATCATTTGGGTAGTTGTGTTAGTGAAAAAATTTGGTACAAGCAGTTTTGAATACATAAGCGGTGAAAGTGTGTTGTTATAGTTGTATTTGAATAAACAGGTTACGAAAGGTTCAGTTCCATTAATCCTGGAAAAATCATTGTAGACCATGTTTACGTTACGTTTAAGCAATACCTATATTTCATTCCCCTATCTTTAAAATTTGTCAGTTACCCAGCGTATTTTTTTGCACATATATCTTCCATCTGAGACCACAGATGCGACCCATCCAAAGCCTGTATACAATTTCTACTTACATTTACACAGCGATGGCCTAGACGAGTCCGAAATCTACCGACAATGTAAGCGAATGTTGGATGGGTCCGAAATCTACCGACATTGTAAGCGAAGGCTGGATGGGTTCGAAATCTATCCACATCCGATTCACATGCAAGTGCGATGGGCACATTTTATTATATTTTGTTTTGTTCTTCAATCTAATATGGATTTTGTTTCACAATGTAATAGCAATACGACTCATCTAAATCGGATGCTATTTGTATGGTATTAACCACTGTTATTTCATTTTTTCCTATTGACAAAATAGCATACATTTGGATGGGTATTAAATTGTAATGGCCAGCGGACTGCTGGGTAGTTTTAGAAGAGAACCGAGAGAGAAAGAATGAGATTTTAAATACTGCACACATACATAGCCAGAGTAGTTTATGTCCGGAAAAGAAATACTCGACATAAACTTGCGCTAGTTTAGGCAAAGATCGCTTAGATGCCCATCAGTGTCTAATCAGAAACCTTACGGCCCATTGCGGTAATAATAAGTAGAAGTTGTTAAAAACGTATATATGTTTAAGTAGCTTCACTTTATTTAGTTGAAGTATTATTTTTGGTTTCGACGCAGAGAACGGGCAGAAGCTTAGTTCAAGCCTTTGCCTTCCCATTTCCTCAGAGTCTGCAGTTGGTAATTTTATCTTGTTCATTTTTATGCTCTCTTTTGACCTTTGGTGGGGGAGTTACCAAAAGTAATTGGCCGATAAATTCCATATTCTCATCAGATCTCTGGTTTTTAGATATACCAAGTTTGAAAAGCAACGCTGATATTTTTCGCAAATTATGAGAGATATAAGTATTGAAGGTACAAGAAGGTACAAGAAGAGGTAGATCGATATATACCATGTTCACACGAAATCTTGTGTTTGTATAAATATTGAAAGGTGCGAGGTTTAGAAGGATACAGATGCTTATTTCAAATTCTCACATTTTATTCGAAATTTTAACATCTTTGTGAGGAAGGTGTGAACCGATACATTCCATCTTCACACCAAATCTTTCGTTATTAAAAATAGTTGGATGTGTGAAATTTGCCCATTTTATGAGAGACATAATTATTTAACATTTTGACCCGTTGTGAGGAGGTATCAGAATGAGCCTTCACACCAGATCTTTTTTGTTAATAAAAATAAGTAAATGCGCGAAACTTGAAGACATTCGGACTCTCAATTCGCATTTAATTAGAGTTATAATTATTCAAAAAAAGTTGACCCTTTGTGAGGAAGGTACTTGATGGAGGGAACCAATATTATCCATTTTCGCACCTTACCTAGCAGTGATACGAATATATTAATTTTAACAAAATTGGAAGACCATTTCTTGTTATATTAGTTAAAATATTTCTCTCTCTCTCCGAACTCGATCTTAGCTTGATATAATATTACGATGTACCAAGTTTGGACCAAATCGGACACTCCTTAGATAGTTATCGAGCGCACTCCTAGATCGACTCCAAATGTTCTGTTGCCATATGACTGAGGGAAGTACCCGATGTAGTTGGATTTAGATAAAATATACTTCAGGTTTCAAGCGCAACGATACTGCTCCACTCTTCATTATACCTCCTCCACAAAGTGTCAAACTTTCGAACAATACTAACTCTCTCAAAGTAAGCATTTCCTAATAATTTTGCCGATGTAAGAACTAGTGTGAAAATGGAATGTATCGATTTACTCTTTCAGATACCCACACCCACAAATGTTCAAAAAAATCGCTGATAAAAACATAAAAATCTGATTTGGAGGAAATTGAGCCCCTTTGATAGTTCGAACTGGGCAAAGGTGGGATATGTATGGGAAATGGTACATCCTCCAAAAATAGTAAATAATTACGATAAAATGCTCAGCCGGTCGGAAAAGTCGACATAAAGGCAATAGTCGGACGAGGCCTCAGATTTTCTGCCTGTCAAATGTTAAAATAATCCTGATCATTGAATATCTGTTCAATTCGTAAAATGGCCAATGTATAGGTTGTCTTCAAGCAGTGTCAAAATACATTCGATTAGGCTAACATGTATAGAGTTGCAAAATACCAAATATTATACAAAATTGTTGTTGTTGTACAGCTCATACTTCTGCCTCTAAATCCAGTCTCAAAAAGCATGCAACCTTTACGGGTTGGACCCACAATGAGACTGGGGTTAGGTGAGTAGGTTTGGCTGCACAGCGAAATAGGTGCGGCATGTCATGTGGACCTGTGCCATAAGCTGGGGAGATGTTCTGCACATCGCTGTTGATCCGGGCCTAATAGTAATTGAGGCGGCTGCACCATCAGGATCTTAATTGAGTCAAAACTACTCGGGTTTGTCGGGGCAGCTCTCGCTCTTCACCTGCGATGGTCTCCTAGTACAGTATTCACTCTATATCATTCCATAACTTCTGAGACCGCGTTAGAGTGAATACTGTTCAGTCCCGTTTGATAGGCCTGTTGATCTAGAGGCTCTCTCTTATTCCTCCGTACCTCTCTCTCTATCTTTCCTTACGTGCCTGGGTGATGGCCCACCAGATGGTGATTCGGATGGCTCTGTCTGTAGCTCCCAAGCAGGTATTGCATTGACAGCATTTTATTATGATGTAGCACCGGTAAGAACTTTGCTTCCTCATGTAGGTGGTCGACAGGTGTCATGAGAAGGCATTCCATTGCGGTTCTAAGGGTGGCATTTTGGCAAGACTGAATATTTTTCCACTGCGTAGCACTAACGTTTGCGGACCACATCGAAGCCGCATAGTTTACCACAGACCGGCATATCCTTTTGTAAAAGGTCAACAAGGTTGATAAGGATATCAGCTTGCTAAGTGCTGTCGGCCAGAGACTTGCGAATAGCTGCGGTATGCGCGGATGACTTGAAGAGGTTATCGAATGTGACCTCTAAGACCTTGGGGCAGTTGGTGGTCGGAATTACAACACCATAGACCTGCGCATTCAAAGATAGCCTCATCTCCGCAGTCCATGTGGTGAAAAGTGTGGTCGTCGATGTAGTGGCGGATATCTTCATATTCCTCGCAGTAAAAAAGGCAGTTAGATCAACTAAGTAAGCATTTAACCGATCGCATATGTCATCTATGATGGGTCGAAACTCCACGACCGTACAATAATCTGCGTACGTTATTATCTCTATGCCGTCTGGAGAGCGTGGAATGTCAGAAAGGTAGAGGTTAAACAGTTCCGGAGATATCACCCCACATTGGGGAACTCCCTGTTTCGCTCTACGGAAGCTCGACTTCTTGTTTCTGAATTCCGCGAATGACTGGCGTCCACACATGTAGTTTACTATCGAACGTTTACAACTTGGCCGGAGGGTGGTATACAAAATTCATTTCGTCCACTGCCGAGACAAGATTCTTAGAAATCGGGGTTGTGGCAACTTGTGCGTCCGTATGTTTCCTCATGATTTCCATCACGTCCAAATCCATATTGAAAGTTTTGTCAGTAAGAATGATATTCATCAGGGTTCGCTTTCGTTGGAGTCATCCGGCAGTATGTCTTATATGTTAATTTTATTGCTTCGTTAAACTGCTGCTTTAGCTAGCTTTTGTTGTCCTCTCCCTCCACTGCGATCAGGCTACCCTTCTTTTTAAAGTTGATTTTATTCCCACTGTCCTTGTTAGTCGGCTGGTCGTCAACGGCCATCTGTTTTAATACCCGCCAATACTAGTTAGTGCTCTGTCCATTGATTTGGAATTTCACAAAATATAATTCCACATTTTACATAACTTCAAACCTTCCACTGGAATGTTGGGCATAAATCTGTTAACAAATGTGCTGGTTGACCCTTTGAGCTGACCTGTCGCTAAGGCGTTGATTGGGGCAATAACGATAGGCGCTTTGTCGGTCAATTGTTTCGACGATGTTGCTGCATTTTTTGTTTTTATTTCAAAGCCCTGGGTGTTGTAGGTGCTCTACACAAAGCCGACAAATAGTCACATGTAATCCTGTTGTAGCTGAGGTTGTAGCTGCTGGCCGCTGCAACAATAACTGCTAAGTAGTATTGTGAGATTTTCGTGCCGAATTTTCCAAAAAAAAAAAGAGGCTGAATTGAAAGCACTTAAAATTTACGCAATATTGCTTCAATCTCGTTGGTGGTATGTCGACTTTGCCGGCCAGCCAGCCAACGGATCGACCAAACACGTTAGCAATTTGTCAATAAAACAATTGCTTTGGAAATTTACGCTCATGGCTACTTATGGAAATACCTCATCGTCAGCATGATCTGCATCCTTGCCATGCTGCTTGCTTCATTCTATGGTTGCTTCTAATGCTCTCTGACTAACATCAAACGCGATCGATATTCGCTAAATGTGGCGTGCAGATTTGTTTCCATGGTTGTTGTTGTTAGTGGTGATGTTGCCTCCATAACATTTGCTCCAATTATTGTAAACAGTTGAAAATTCACTCAAGTTGCCCCTAAGGCTACGATTTACGGCGTAGCTCTCCAACAACTGCCAATAATTTTTTATGCAATACCATCTGGTGGACGCTAAAGCATTTAGCAAATGTTGCGTGTTATTTTAAACAATATTTTCATTGTTGCTTCGTTGGTGTAACAAAAACAATTTTCTGTTGCTGTTGAAATCTAAATAATTTCTTAATTTGTAGTTGGGGTTGCCGAATGAAGTCTTTGTTAAACGCTCATTCAAATCGTTGCTTTTGCGCATTTAGCGTTTTCGTTGATGAATTTATTATTGGCATTGTGCAATATGTCGGTTAGTAGTAAAAGATGAATTATGGCTTCGGGAGGATATAAATGGTGTAGGAAAATACGAAACACGCATGCCTTGCAGGGTGTTCGACCTGTGTTGCGAGTCAAGTGGAATTCCGTAAGGAATTTACAGTGTAATGACAGAAATCGGAATGATAATATTAATTGACAGGACGAGCAACGACGTTGTGTGGAAGTACCATTATACGAAAGCAATAGAAAAACACGGACCTATACAGATAATGTTCTACCGTAGGATTCCAAATACCAAATTTAAAACAAGTTCATTAGAAAATTTAACTTATATAACTGGCTGATTGACCGAAAATCAACGCCCAGACGAAACATCGGGAGCTTGAATTTTGAAATTTTGCACGAGGGCCCGACTTGATTTTTTTTTTGGGTTTTTGGAAATTCGCAATAAGAGGATATGACAGGTATCAAAATGCACTAAAAATTGAATACTTTGTATTGGACAAACGGAACGAGTTAGAATTCTGAAATTTAGAATGAGGGTCACTGATGGAGGATAGATGTGAGGGTTTTCGGAATTCGAGGTTTAAGTTTACGAAAAGTTCCAAAATGCTACTAAGTTTCAAAAATTGTACCATTTGGTGTTATTCTGAAATTTGGAATCAAAGTCAATGATGGAGGATAGATGTATGGGTTATCGAAAATTGAACTTTAAGTTTACGAAAAGTTCTAAAATGCTACTAAGTTTCTAAAATGGTACCATTTGGTATTATGTGAACAGATAGAGCTAAAAATCTGATATTTGGTATAAAAAAAAGGTTAAAAAGTTAAGATTTGTTTGAAATGTGTAAGAAATGTGCGAACTGTACAAATTTAGAATAGTTTGGCTTAAGGATGAACGGAAAAAGCTGGAATTTTGAAATTTTGTATTGGGGTCCCTGCTTGATTTGTGGTAAAGAGGTGGTTTTGGAAACTGGTGCTGCAAGTATACGAAAAGTACCAAATAGTATTGGATAAACAGATACTGCTTGAAACCTGAAATTTGGTATTAGGGTTGCTGATCATGTTTAGGCTGGACATATGGTTGTGGTTTCAGAAATGATTACTATAATTGTACGAAAAGTACTGTACTATATTTGGAAGTCGGTTAAGTGATAGAGATGAAATTCTGATATTTGATATTTAGATTACTGATATTTGAAGTACCTGAAGAAGAATCACTTTCTGAGTCGATTTATGCATGTCAGTCCGTCTGTCCCTCTGTCCATGTATTTTTGTGAACAAAATGCAGGTCGCATTTATTATCCGATTTAGATGAAATTTTGCAAATGATATTTGTTTGGCCAAAGGGCCAAAATGAGAATCGGTTCAAATGTAGATACAGCTCCCACATATATCTTCATCCGGATTAATTGTCCCCCACATGACCAATATCAGTTCAAATGACATTCATTTTAGCACATCAGACCGAATTCAGTCTCGAAGCAAGTACATTAAATTTGGTGAAAATCGGGTCAGATATAGCTGTAGCTCCCATATATATATTTCATCCGCTTTGGTGTTTTAAGTCCCCAACATTCTTAATATGCATTCGACAAAAATGACATTTGGTACCAGATATCTTATAGAGCTCGGAAATGCCGTCGCCAATTTTTTTATACCCTCTACCATTCCATGGAGGGTATATTAGCTTTGTCATTCCATTTGTAACTCCTCGAAATATTCATAATAGACCCTACAAAGTACCTATATTCTGGATCAGCATAAAATTCTATGACGATCTAGCGATGTCTGTCTGTTTTTTATATGTAGGTCATAATGGTTTTTAGTTTCACTGGCGGAACATTGTATGTATACGTTTTCGTATAACCCAAATATAACAGTACCCCCAAGTATTCGGTATTTTGATGATTTTCTGCCACATTTTCCACGGATTTTGTCTAAAAATTGGTAAATGTAGAACATAATGGGTTCTAGTTTCAGTTGCGTTCTATTAGCGAAACATTGTATGCCCATCTTTACGTATAGCCCCCTTATAACGGTACCTCCCAATATTCTGTATTTTAATTATTTTTGCCATATTTTTCCACGGATTTGTCTAAAAATTTGTATTTGTAGGTCATAATCGGTTCTAGCTCTGGTAGCAGAACATTGTATTTATAGGGCCACGTTTTTGTATAGCCCCCATATAACGGTACCTGCCGATATTCGGTATTTTGGTGATTTTTTCACATTATCCACGGATTTGTCTTTTGAATATATAAGTCCATGTTTTCTATAGCCGCCATATAATGGTACCCACTGATATTCGGCATTTTGATAATCCTTGTCACATTAAAAATTTGGCATTTAAGACTTGCAATAGATAACAATCCTTGTAGTCTAAATGGATACCCTTTTTGGTATAGCCCCCCGACTGTTATGTTAATGTTGTTATTTGGTATAAAATATTAAAATATCTCCGTCAAATTTAGTGAAACCAAACTATAACTGCTCTGATAGTTGATGTTGATGGGTGGTATGATCTACTTCAAATAAATTCTTTTGTTACAGGAGATATACTAAATGTGCATAGTGGTGTAGGGTATCATATAGTCGGTCCCGACCGACTTTTGACTTTTCCTTAATAGTTTATATGAAGCTATCTCATATAGCAGCGGCATATCTCATATAAGTCGCTCAATGACAATCTTGTACCTCTTATTACTTTCGTACCTTAAAGTAGGAGTACTAAAAAGAACCTACATAATCGCATACCGCTTTCAAAGGTTCAAAGTTAAAGCTCTAACAAGCCGCTCTGACATTTTTGTTCCATTTCGTATCTTTAAACGCTTTTATACCGTCCACCATACTATGGAGGGTATATTCATTTGTCATTCCGTTTGTAACTCATTGAAATAATGATCTTAGGCCCAACAAAGTATATATTCTTGATCAGCGTAAAATTCTGGGACGATTTAGCCATGTCCGTCTGTCTGTCCGTCTGTCTGTTGTAATCACGCTATCTCTCGAACGAATTGGGATAGAAGACTAACATTTTGCACATATGTTTATTTTTTCAGTAGGCAGGTTAAGTTCGTAAATGGGCCATGTAGGTCCACGTTTTCATATAACCCCATATAAAGGTACCTCCCAATATTTGGTATTTTGATGATTTTAGCGACATTATTCACCGGAATTGTTTAAAATTAGGGTTTTGAAGTTCGTAATGGATACCACAGCCTAAGACAGAAAATTGTCTGTGCAGGTCCACGTCTTCGTATAACCCCCATATAACGGTACCTCCCGATATTCGGTATTTTGAGGATTTTAGCGACATTATTCTCTGGAATTGTTTCAAATTTGGCATTTGAAGTTCGAAATGGATACTACAGCCTGAGACAGAAAATTGTCTGTGCAAGTCCACGTCTTCGTATAGCCCCGGTACCTCCCGATATTCGGTATTTTGATGATTTTAGCGACATTGTTCACCGGAATCGTTTCAAATTTGGCATTTGAAGCTCGAAATGGATACTACAGCTTATGACAGAAAATTGTCTATGTAGGTCCAGGTCTTCGTATAGCTTCTATATAACGGTACCTCCCTATATACGGTATTTTGAGGATTTTGGCTACATTAGTCACCGTTTATTTCAAGTTTCGAATTTGAATATGGTAATGGCTTGCGACAAACAATGCCTATGTAGGTGCACGTCGTACAGGCCCTAATATAACGACTATATTCGGTATTTTTAAAATGTTAACTGAATTTTTGGCGAATGTTATCTTTTTCGAAAATTTTCAAATTCGTTCTAAATGGTGGAGGCTATTCAAAGTTCGGCCCGGCCGAACTTACTGATTTTTTACTTGCTTGTTCCTCTGAATGGCAAAAATGCAGGAACGATGTTGTGTCCTTTGGTGCTTTTCGTTCTGTTTAGGTTAGGATTTCCAAAAAATTCTGTCTCATCTCACATCTCCAGTAACACTCATGCCGAACTTAAGAAGCTGTAGCTCTAGTATTGTTTATGTCTTTCTACTACCCCAAAACAGCGGCATTTCAAATCTAATTTCCCAAAAAAATGTCCAGCCAGTTTTCCCTTAAAAAATGGCACTGTCTGTTATTCTATCGAAAGGAACTCTTAAATTATTAGATACTCCATGATAGAAATCTTGGATTTAATTACGTAATCGGATTGAGAGTTTTGTTTCCCAACATTGTCAGAAGATTGGGCCGTAATTAAATTTTATTCTGGTTGTCAGTCTAGCAGCCTTAAAATTATCCTGCTCTTCCACAGAACCAGTCCCTTTCGGGAGAGTAGAGGAAAAGTCTAAATTATCCTTTGCGTATTAGATTTTTCAGTACACCATAGTCAGCTATTGCTCTTGTGTCTAGACAGCTGCTTCTTTTCGTGCGTTGGGACTGACTTCGGTTATCCACAATTATATGATATTCAACACACATATATTATTATTCTATTCAAAATCGTGATTCAAATATACATGTATTAGTAATGATTGTAGGGTATTATCTTTAAGAAAAAATCCAATATCAATATTATCCACATCATAACTCATTTGCAAATAAATTGAAGGCAATAAATTTACAATTAATTTTTAATTTGTAGCAAATTTTGACATGCTACTAACACAGATAGTGAGCAAACGTTCGGCCACCGAAATGAAAACAATTTTTTTTTCGTTTTTAAATTCCAACTAAAAGCCGACTGCCAATTATTTTAAATAAATATGAAAACTTGACACCTTCAAATGATAATCGGCGGCGAGAAAAAAACAACGCTCTGTAACAGGTACTTACACAGATATGCACATATTTTGTGCGAGATGTTGAATTTTGTTGTTAACTAAACGAATAACAACGATTGCTCTCGATATCGAATTTTTAAAATCGATAAAGGTTTTGTTTTATTGCTTGAATTTGCAACACCCCCTGCAACCCCCCTTAAAAATGAAATTGCTTTGGAAACCGGCCTATGTGTCTATGTTGGGTATGTCACATTCATATTTAAGGAATTGTTGTTTTTCTTTTCTTACTCCATCGAATGCAGTGATGCCTTTGATTTCCAAGGAGCAAGTAGAGGGGGCCAACTGCCAACATTCGGCAGTCTCCTTTATCGAAACATAATTGTATTCCAATTCAATGGAAAACGTGCAAAAATTTTATAATTGTAATAGGCGGCCAGTTCAATGGGTAACTTCTACGACGACGCTACGCCAAACACTTGTAGCGAATTGTAATTCGCCACAATGACTGGCGGCCTAGGTTTCTTTTCGATTTTTTTGCAAGCGTGCCGGTATTTATTGGCGTTGATATTATCTTGATTTCAGAGAGATAGATCGATCTATGAGTTCGTTTCTAAGTGGATCTACTGGTTATATTTATGAAGTGTGTCGCCTTGTTTCGAAGGCTTTGCTTTGCGATGATGATTTACACGCTTCGGTTTTTTGAGTTAAATGTCAGAAATTGTAGGATATTCACAAGAAGTTGCGAGAAGCGCATGGAAAAGAAATCTAGCAAATTATCAAAGTAATAATAAGTCAATCAATTGTGGTAAACATATGTCGCATCATATCTGGTTCAGAGAAATTGATCAAATTGCAGGAAAAAATCGATTAAATATTTCGAATCGTCTGGCAATGGAAATTGTAATGAATTATTTACAATTGAGACGTGCTTCATAGTACCATTTTCAATGTTTGTATATTTTTGTAAAAACATATGTATGTAAAAGAGCAGGTTACTGGCAAGTTTTAAATGAACTATTTTTTTCGAAAAAGGTCCCGAAATATGTGAGACACCATTCACCCTATACTTCGTAAAAAGTAAAAGTAAGTTCCGCGGGACCAAAATGTTAATAAGAATCCCGTTCTTGGTATTCGAACTTCACTTATTGTTTCTCAAAAGCCGGAAAACGCCATTTCCTGACAATTCTACTTAGTAGAATTTAGGTTTAGGTTGTTTGAATATCGACTACCTAAAGTGATCTAATTGCCGATTATCCGGCGGTACAGTTACAGGGTGAGATAAAGAAACTGCAACAAAGTCAAACGCCATAATTTTTACATTTTTTTTCAATTTTATTGAATGAACACAAAAAATGTCGGAAATAGCATCCGATTTAAGAATAAGTTTAGATTTGTTCGAATTGATCGCCTTTGGCACGAATTATGGCATTCAAACTACCAATGAAACTGTTACACGCTGCCGAATGTTGTTTCCGGTATTTTGGCCCATTCCCGGCGAGGCGCTTGCTTGAGGTGATCGACGTTTTGGTATTTTTTAGTGCCAACCTTGCTTTCCAAAATACTCCAGACACAATAGTCCAACGGATTGGTATCCAGAGATTTTGGTGGCCATTGTGTGTAACCTCATTTTGCAACCATTCTTGGGTGGCGCGTGCTGAGTGCGATGGTGCTGAATTCTGTTGGAATGTCGAAAGTCTGCGGCCAAAATTTTTGGGTGGCTAAGGCTACCTCTCCACCCTCCAGAATATTTTCGAAATAATATTGGGCATTTATTCTGATGCCACGGTCGATTAATACGAGCGGAAGAATATTGTCTATATAGGTCTACGATATCGTATATCCCCCATATAATGGTGACTCCATATATTTGGAATTGTAATGATTTTACATACATTTTCCAATGGAAAGGTCTAAAAATCCTTACTAGAAGTTCTTTCTAAGAATTTTACTCCTTGGAAGAGGTCACATACAACGGTACCCCCGATATTCGATATTTAAGGATATTATTCACCTGAGTTGTTTAAAATTTCGTAATTAGAATTCGTAAGAAGATTGTGTTTGCAGACCCACGCCATCGTATAGCCCCCATATAACGGTACCTCCCAATATTCTATTTTAATGGAATTGTTTCAAATTTGGTATTAGAAGTTCGTAATCGATACTACAGCCTATGACAGAAAATTGTCTGTGCAGGTCCACGTTTTGGTGTTGCCCCCATATAATAATACCTACCTAAATTCGGTATTTTGATGATCTTATCTGCATAATTCACCGATTTTTTTCAAGTTTCTCATTTATGTAATGGCTTATGACAAAAGTCGCCTATGCAGGTCCAAGTCGTCGTATAGACCCTAATGTAATGGCTACATTCGGTATTTTTAAGATTTTACCAACATTTTTAACGGATTGAATTTTTTTGAAAATTGCCAAATTCGTTCCAAATGGTGGAGGGTATTCAAAGTTCGGCCCGGGCGAACTTAATGTTTCTTAAGTCTTTAGGAGGAAAATTGTACTTAGCATGAACCCAATATATCAAATTAAACCTGATCAGTTGTACTTTGTTTTAGAAACATTCAAAATAGCAAAAATCAAGAAATATACTATACCTTGATTTCCACAAAGGACGAAGGATCTGTATTATTGGTAACAGACAAGAGTAATTGTGAAACAGAATTTTCTAACTATGGCGGTTGTTATTCATAGGTTTTGATAAATTTATTTAATTTGGTCGATCAAGGGAGTGAAGCTTGAAGGACAAGCAATAAATGCAGTTATTTTTATATAAAGGACAAGGGTCTTACTACAGCCTAAGACAGAAAATTGTCTGTCCAAGTCCACGTTTTGGTATAGTCCCTATATGGTACCTCCCGATATTCGGTATTTTGATGATTTTAGTGATATTATTCACAGGAATTGTTTCAAATATGGTATTTGAAGTTCGTAATGGATACTACAGTCTGTGGCAGAAAACTGCGTATGCAGGTCCACGTCTTCGTATATCCCCCATATAACGATTCATCCCTATATTCAGTATTTTGATGTTTTTGTGACATTGTTCATAAGGATTTTTTTTGTTTCGTGTTTGAATATTTTGTGTTGGCCTATGACAAAACTTGCCTATGCAGGTCCATTCTTCGTTTATATTTGACGGTGTTTTATGATTTTAACAGTATTTATTTATTTTTAATTAATTAATTAACTTTTTTTTTTGGAACATTTCCAAATTCCTTCCAGACGATGGAGGGTATTCAAAGTTTGGCCCGGGCGAACTTGTTGCTTTTTTAGTAAGCAGAAGATATACTTGATTGAAAAAATTAATTTTCAGTCATTTTGTTAGAAATTGTGGCAAAAACCTTCAAAAATGAAATTCAAAATATCAGAGGGTGCCGTTAACTAGGGGTATGGCAAATACTGGACACATGCAAAACATATTTTGCGAGGAGAAATCGGGCCTAATGAATCATGAAATGTCCAAGTGAAGCCAATGAACTGGAGGGAGTGTTATATGAGGGCTATACCTAAACGTGGATCGATAAAGCCCGGTTTCCTTTCCTTTGAATAGAATATTTACACAATTACTCTGGTCCAGAATTTTTTTTATTTACATTCTTGCATTTCTGGAACAGTTCAAATAATAACAATTGTCCCAAATTGTAGAACTCTATATAAAATAGTGTCTGCGACGAATATTTCGTGGCGTTGCAAACGGAATGATACGTTTTAAACCCTTTTAAGTTTTAGGGTAACCACTTCCTCTTCATGTAGTTTGTCCCTAAGATAAATGCAGCGATCTCTAAGTTAATGCAGTGATTTCCACCACCTTTAGTTTACTTTCCACAAATCACCTTCACAAATGAAGGAATTTCTTTTTAATTTACAAAACAAACTCTGTATTTCAAAATTATCTTTGATTCAAAAAAGGTCTAACCACATATATACGTTTTATGATTTGTTCTGTTCATTTTGGTATTATTACGGTGAAAACTAAAAACATGCAGAGCTGTATTGCATTCGTATATTGTTTGTGTTCTTTGAAAAGCTTCAGAAAGAAATGAGGTCGTCCTAAAAGAACACTGAAACTAAATTTGAAAACGAAATTGGGTCAAGAGAGAAAACCAATCCTATTTCTGAAGGAATGATATCCAGTAAACATTTGAAATCACGTAACAACATTTCAATTTGTGGTAAACTTTAAGAGAAGACCGAAAAACTTAATTTGAATTTTTTTTGACTCATTTTTAGGCAAGAGAAATATGTATATATGTTTCTTAAAACGTTGGTTTTTTGTTCCCGTTTTTTTGTGGATTTGTTTGTAAAATTAATAAGGAGACGATATATACATTATAGCTTATTTTGACAATTTAAGTCGATCTTTGTATGTTGTCTTTCCGTCCATCTGCTCATGTGTTCTTGTAATGTAAGTTCGGGTAGTGGTAAGTTCGCACTATAGAGACTCGGGGGAACAAGTGACGATGAAGTTCACCCAAAGGAGCCAATAAGTATGTGTAGCTGTCATAAAATTAGATGCCCAATTACCTGTTAGTGATACCACAATACAGGGTGAGATGAAAAAAAACTGCAACCAAATTTAGACTGCTGTCATTTCTAGGCCACTCGTTCGACAGCTGTTAAAATTATTCCAGTGACCGATCGTTATATTGTTTACAAGCGTACAAAAGTATTATGGTGAGAATTTTCCAAAAAAAAAGTTATTCGAGATGGAATTCAAGCGTGATAGTGGCTGGAAAACCACAAGTGGCTATCGTTGGAGCACTCAAGCATTTAAATGTGAATAAATCTTATGTGTCTCGTACAATCGCCCGTTACCGTGATACTGGTAGCGTAGCCCGACGTCAAGGAAGTGAACGGAAGAAAACAGCACATCAGCAGAAATGGTTCGAAAAGTAATGAAGCGACTTGATCGAAACCCGCGTCGCAGTGGGCGAAATATGGCTCGCGAGCTGAACCACTATGCGGTGTTTTTATTATTGTAGCTTTACTTTTCGACAGAATTATCTCAAACTTGGTATTTGGAGTTCATAAAAGGCACAACCTTCTCTGGCAGATAATTTGCTGTAAATGTCCATATAACTGTATAGCCCGAAATAACTATAATGCCTGACATTCGAAATTATCAAAATTTTAAATGGTGGTGGCGTTCCGTCTACCTGGCTGATGGGGCCACGCTCAAACTTACTATATTAATGAATTTACTGTCCACTAAAAGTCCACAAAAATTTTGAAAGAAAATAATTTGGCTTCGAAAAGACAAGTTAAAAAATGTCTGTCGGTTTTGCCAACAGATGTATACCCACAGTCTATGTTCGTTAAAATGTCTTATATAAATACAAGCAAGTGCCCGCTACTTCATCAGAGAAAATTGCACCTTCAAAATTAGATTCGTTCCAACAGTTATGCCTTTTGAGTACTCAAAATCCACAATTCGTTTAGTTTGACAAAATTTTTTAATCAAAACTTCATACAACGTTTTAAATTTTCAGGCTTTCAAAGTTCAAGTTTTTCCTTTTTTCGAAAGAATAACAGAGAAATTTTTACCTTTTTCACAAAAAAGTCTTAAAAAACTTTCATTTTGAAAGATTTGATATTAATAAAATCATTACACAATGGACCCACATCAAATTTTTTGTACAAAACTATTTCAACGTCTCAGTATGAAAACCCTGATAACCTAAGTGACCTCATTATCAAATTTCAGAATGTCAAATGGTAAATTTTGCAACTTTTAGTACGCATATCCAAAAAATTTACATTTTTTTTATCCTGGATATCAACAGTGACCCAAAATTGGCCCATTAAGTACTTTTCAAACAATTATAGTACGCATTTGCAAAACCACCACCAGATCTTTGTTCAAGGTACCAATAGGAACCTCAATATCAAATTTCTATCCCTTCAGACAGTACCATATTTAGTACTTTTCGTACAATTATAGTACACATTTTCAAGACCACCTCCATATCCCAATACCTGATATCAACAGACCCCTCTGTTTTAAATTTGAGGATTCCAACCCTATCCCTTCACCCAATACCCATTTAAGTACCATTTAGTACTTTTCATACAAATATTGGACTCATTTCCAAATCATATCTCTTAACATCAAATTTCAGAATTTTATCTCTATTCCTTCACCCAATATGAAATATTGTACCATTCAGTACTTTTCATACACATTTCCGAAACCACCTCCATATGCCCAGGTTACACATGAACAGTGACCCCACTATCAAATTTCAGATTTCAAGACCTATATATTTACCTAATACAAAATTGTTTTAAATATAGTACGTTATGTGTACTTGTAGTACACATTTCGGAAACCACCTTCATATGTCAAACTTACTTTCCAACCGTTAATTATAAGCTTTTAACTCTATTCGTTCACACAATACCATATGGTACCATATATGTAGTTTAGTAAGAAATTTTCGTAACTTTAAAATTTGAATTTCCAAAAACCCTTCTATACTGCACTTTATGCCAAATTTCAGAATTCTAGTTCATTCCGTTTGCTAAGAAAAAGTGTTTAACTTTTAGTACTTTCTGTACTCTTTAGTACGATGTGCGTATATATATTTTTTAGAAACCGACAAAATATTGCATTTTCAAGCATTTCATTTTCAATCATTAAAAGCATGCATTAATTCAGAGGGGCCTCCCTGAGCTCCATCTTAGCTACGTCGGTGTGCTGATACAGATATATGGGGTAATTTTTTTTCCTGTGGAAATTTTGATCTTTTGTGGGGGAGGTACCAGAAGCAGTGAACCGATGTAGCCCATCTGCGCGGGCAACAGCCCCTTATCGTGCGCATCAGCCGGACAGAAAAAAATTCATTACAAATTATATAACAACAATTACATACTCCGATTTTTTTTCTCATTTCCTATTTCGTAGAAAACATAAATTATTTCTATTTTAATTATTCAATGCAACCTTTAATTAATAAACTTAGACATGAAATGTTACAAAATATTGAAACAACTTTTAAATTGATCAATTCAGAAAAATCAATTCCCAACTCAACTGCAAAAGGAAAGACAAATTGTCTGGCGTTATCGCGCTCTCTGTGTAGTTACAAACGTTTCCACCTCTGTAACACCTTTTTTTGAAATCGCCACTAAAAAGTGAAAATGTTTAATGCTCGTAATGTGATAAATTTCATTTTTCACACCCGTTAATGATTGAATTAACCTCCAGCCCAACACCTTTGCAAAACAAAGCAACAACCACATCGAAAATAACAACAACAATAACACCCAGTAAACGGAGGAGATTAGAGGAGTAGTTAGTCACAGTTATTGCTGTTTAATTGCACCATAAAGTTTCGCTTATTTCACATACAAATGTGGTTGTTGTGGAGGAGCATAGCTAGAGCTTGTTAGGAGGCTAAGTAGCATGTCGTAGCTAAGGCAGCAACAACAACGACGAGATACTAAATGCCAAGACAACATTGTTGCGCGGAAACAACAAGATTTCGAGATGCTTATCGCACAAATATATCAAAATCTTGGAAAAGTTATTTTAATTATACGACAACAACACCAATAACCATTAGCAACAATACCGTTGACAATAAAGGTATGCAACAATGACAATAGCACCACCGCCACCACCAACACCCCATATTACAGCAGAGTGGGAGGGCCAAAGTAAGGGTATGGTCTTCATACTGAAATATTGCCTTTTTGCCTAGGAAAGTCTTTCATTTTAGAGATTAAGTTCAGAGAGCAAACCGATGTATTTGATGTTGCTCCTCACTGCCACCCATCAATTCCCCGCCACCTACGTCGCTGCTCCAGACCTGTGCAACACATTGTAATGCTGTGAATTACAAAAGTATCTCATTAGTGAAATACTACCACTTGGATTCATTTATTTATTCGCTCTGTCGACCGGCTTGAATTTGCAAAAGAATGACGAAAAACACCAAATACAACAACATCAACAATACACTTGTGGGCAACAACTTAATTGTGGGCAAGACATCACGTGCCATACAAACGTCCAAAAAGCTCATTGAACATTTATCCACCAAAAATTGAAAAGCGATCACAAAAATGGTAACGATACATCCAAGAGTGGGCTACAGCCATTGGCCGCGGAATTGGGATGGTCCTTGAAATTATTTTATTAGTAGAAGTTTATAAATAAAAACAAGTAAAAAGGCGGTGAACTTTGAACACCCTCCACCATTTGGAACGAATTCGGCAATTTTCGTTAAAAAATCATTTAAAAAATCTGTTAGAATCTTAAAAATACCGAATGTAGCCGTCATATTTGGGTCTATACACCGAATATAGAAGTACTTTTATATGGGTGCTATACCAAAACATGGACCTGCACAGACAATTATCAGTCATAGGCTGTAGTATCCATTACGAACATCAAATACCAAATTTGAAACAATTCCGGTGAATAATGTCGATAAAATCATCAAAATATCGAATATCCGGAGGTACCTTTATATGGGGGCTATACGAAGACGTGGACCTGCAAAATGTGAAAATGTATATTTCGAGGTGTTGCAAACGGAATGACAAACCTAATATATCCTCCATACTATGGTGGAGGGTATAAAAACCAGTAAGGAAAGGACAAAAGACGGGCGAGGCAAATTACAGGACGAGATAAAAAACTGCAAAAAATCAAAAGCCATAATTTTTACATTTGTTTTTTTTTTTTTCAATTTTATTTAATGAAAGCAAAAATGTCGGAAATAGCATCAAAATTTTGTCATCTTTGGCACGAATTATGGCCTTCAAACGGCCAATGAAACCGTCGCACGCTGCCCAAATCGGTATTTTGGACCATTCCCGGCGAAGCGCTTGCTTGAGGTGACAACACTTTGGTATTTTTTTATACCCTACACCACAAGGTGGTCAGGGTATTATGTCTTTGTGCATTTGTTTGTAACAGGCAAAAGGAAACCAGATAGACCCATAGTTCCTTTTGATGATCTGCATAGAATCACTTTCTGAGTTGATTTATGCATGTCAGTCCGTCTGCCGTCCGTCTGTCCATGTATTCTTGTGAACAAAATGCAGGTCACATTTATTATCCGATTGAGATGAAATTTTCCAAACAACATTTGTTTGGCCCTATTGAAATTGGAGATAAACTGTAAAAATTTAGATATAGCTCCCATATATATCTTCGTCCGATTTGCTTTTTATAATGCACCAAACGTCTAATATCAGCCCGAATAGTATGGAATTTTGCATATACAATCAAATGAGGCCTGAAAGTAAGTATGCCAAATTTGATCGAAATCGGTTCAGATATAGCTATAGCTCCCATATATATTGTTCATCCGATTTGTTATTTTTGTTCTCCGCAGCCGTAATATGCACTCTGTAACAGCAACATTTGGGGAAATATATCAAATGCAGCTCAGAAATACGTTCGCTAAATTTTATCGAGATCGGTTCAGATTTGGATATAGCTCCCATATATAACTTCGTCCGATTTACCTTTTATTGTGCACCAAACGTCTAATATTTGGCCAAATAGGATGAATTTGGCACTTACGACCGAATTGAGTCTAGAAGGTAGTATGCCAAATTTGGTGAAGATCGGTTTAGATATAGCTATAGCTCCCATATATATTGTTCATCCGATTTGTTGTATTTGTTACCCACAGCCGTAATATGCACTCCGTAACAGCGATATTCAGGGAAATATATCAAATATAGTTCAGAAATATCTTTGCAAATTTTATCGAGATCCCATATATATCTTTATCTGATTTCAAATTAATTTTGAACCAAATAGGCAATACAAGTCCGAATTTAAAAGATACAAATGCTCGGCATTTTCTTGGGTGGCACGGGCTGAGTGCGATGGTCTGCGGCCACAATGTTTGCATGCCAAGGCTTTAATACACCCTCCAGAATAGTTTCGCGATAATATTCGGCATTTATTCTGATACCACGGTCGACTAGTACGAGCGGAGAGCGACCATCGGCTGCTATGGCGGCCACGCCATCTCCATGGCCGACGCCTGAGTTATGGTGGCCAACCGAGGGTGCACATTTTCAGCTAACCTCTTTGCAAAGTAAACACGATCATTTTGTTTGCTTACGAACTGCCGGACAACGAATTTTTTCTCATCGGAGAAAACCAAATTCGGCAGTTTACCACTTTCGGCCAAGCTAAGCACCTCTTTAGCTCTTTTGACTCTTTTGATTCCTGTTGCGGTTTAAGTTCTTGCATTTTTTGGAATTTCAATGGCTTCACCCCGAGTTCATTTTTCAATATTTGCCGAATGGAATATTGCGATATGATCAGCTCACGAGCCATTTTTCGGCCACTGCGACGCGGGTTTCGATCAAGTCGCTTCTTTACTTTCGAACCATTTCTGCTGATGTTGCTGTTTTCTTCCGCCCACTTCATTGGCGTCGTGCTACGCTATTAGTATCACGGTAACGAGCGATGGTACGAGACACAAAACATTTATTCACATTTAAATGCTGGAGTGCTCTAACGATAGCCACTTGTGTTTTTCCAGCCAAATATAAAGAAATCACACTATCACGCTTGAATTCCGTCACGAATAACTTTTTTCTGTAAAATTCTCACCAAAATGCTGTTGGTAAACAACGTAATGTAAACAATGTAATGTGCTGTCACTGGAATAATTTTAACAGCTGTCGGACGAGTGGCTTAAAAATGACAGCCATCTGAAGTTATTTGCAGTTTTTTTTTATCTCACTCTGTATATGGGAGCTATAGCTATATCTGAACCGATTTACACCAAATTTGAAGTGTGGATATTCACAATTTTGATAGTTTGTGGCGGAGGTACCAGAAGGAGTGGACTGATAGTGTCCATATTCGCATCTGACCTATCACTGACGTAAATATTATGTTTTGCAAAGATGGAGAAAAATCGGATTATCCTTTCTCTTTCTGAGCGGAAATTTGAAAATTTCCACCTTTTGTGGGAGAGTTAACAGAAATAGTGGACCAATATTGCCCATCTCCAAAGTAGTTCGACATTGTTTATAATAATATTACGATAATAATAATAATAATAATAATATTACGATGTATTGATTCGTTGTGTCCGTCCTAGGAAGAATTATTTATGAAAGGAAAGATATGAGCTGGGGAAAAAAGATGGAGATATTTAGTTTTACGCAGGCTTGTCTAGCCATCATAAGCTTTTAGAAAACCTGTGGATGATGATGGGAACGTTAGAGATTCTATCTTTCTTGACAACGTGGGATTCCTGTGTAGCCCACAGTAGTCGGACTACCGTTATCCCATCTAGAGTTCAGAGATCTGATACTACAGTGATCAACCAATATACCCACCACGATTCATAGGTCGGACCTACTAATTGAAGATTAGGTTATTTTTATTTTTTCAAAGATTGCTGGCCAGATGATCCGAGATACCATGTAACCGGTTTCCAGCCGCCATCTTCTTCGGAGAGCCTTTTTGAATCGGCTGGCATAGAAGCCTAGTGTGACTAGACATTCTCTTCAATCCGTAGATCAATCGATTGGAAACCACTTCATTCCCGCTATATATCTATGTGCTTGGACCTAACAAAGCTTGATGAGTTCATGTATTTCAAGAATGACTCTCGATTTGAGGCTCTTAACTTGGTGGCTTTGAGGACCGCCAGACTATCGAAAAATGCTACAGTTGTATTAGCTTTTATGAGTGTTAAATGATTGGATTTTAATAAAAATAAACCAGCTTCAGCGAAAAGTGTCATGTAGCCTCAAACAGAACGCATGCCACCAGACAGAACAGGTAAGACCACCATGGCGTACATCAAATGCACGACTTACGGTAGAAGTCCCCAACTCTTTCCTATAGCATTCCTAAATGTATAGAGGGCAATGAGTTCTTTTTTTCATGAGCTCCTCGATGTTTTTGCCCCAGTTTAAATTATGCTCCGGAATCGTACATAATAAAATAATTTTGCATTAATATCCAAATTATCTCCCATTTAACTTCAAGAAACCACATACAGAACCAATGAATGTATGTACATCCTTACATACATTTGCCCGGCATGTATACATTGTTTACCACATAGTGGAGATATTCACTGGAACTCAGGGAGTCCACTGCAAGTATGTATGTATTGGCTACATACATGTTCGGATGTCTGTGCCAACTTGTGTCATGCTGTAATTTGTTTATATACGGCACCGTCTTTGATAAACTCTATAAGGATTTCGGTTACATTTTCCTTAACATGATTTGCCATGAACAATAAATCATCCGGTCTGTACCTCTGGTACGTATCACTCAAATGGTTTTATTCGATATTCGCTCTTATTTAGGTTATTCGCTTGGTTTATCTTTATTTTATTATTTTGGTATTGCTTTATATTTGGACATTTTTGTTCGGACATTGGTGGCAATAAACTTTTTTCTTTGGATATGTTAAATTTGGGAATTTTAAATCGTACTTTTTTTTCGTTTCTTTTTGTGATTTGATGTCATGGTTTCTGGGGTGATGAAAAGGGGTGTTAGCGGTGGTGTGATTCTTCTTCACATATCTGCTTCGATGAGATAGAATTGATGTATTCCGGTTGAATACGTCTATGTGTCTATAGCCATAGGCATAGGATCTATCCTTTCGAAGAAGTTTCAATATATCGTCGGTGTTATGCCTAGGTGTTCCATACCTCATATTTGACTCTTTGATATATAAATGGTTTTAATGGCTTTTTGCCCGACTCTTTCAGATCAGTTTTTTTAAGACATCTAAATTATCGACTCTAGTTTTCGAGATGTTTATATAAAAGAAAACGAATTCCGTTTAAGCTTTCAAGAAAGAGAAAAACAAAATTTGGTTAAATTCGATATCGATCTTACCATGTTCTTTATTGATATTATACCTGGGATATTTGAAATTTAAAATGCAATATATCGGGTGCAATTTAGATATGGCAGATATGACGAGATAATGTCACAAGATACAACCGCATATATCAATAATAACAACAGCAACTGCCATAGCAAGACTTGGTAGGGCTGGTCACATATAGTGTTCGGTTTGGGTTACGACGAGAAAGACTTGCTACTGCAGGGGACTTGTCTCCGACTAACAAACACGTGGGGATACCTTTTCCAAAACTGGATCTCATAAAGTTGAGTGACCCGTAATTCATTTATACATGGACTTTGGCTTGTTGTTCCGCAGCAGTTTCGGCTCGCTTTTACTCAAAAGCTTCGGTTCGATGTTCCGCAGGAGTTTTGACTCGCTGTTCCGTATCATAGTCAAACATTGGAGTAGAGTAGAGGTAGATATAAACAGTAGTGCTAGATAGAATAGTTAAACAGCCGAACATGGTAGATGACCCGAACATACCCTCAGCGAGTTGCATAACACGAATGTGTTACTATCTATCTGTGAATGCCTATACATTCTGAGCACAACCATGGTGAACTGCCGAAGTTCTGGTCCATCTCCCTACAGATCAGCTGCCGAGCCAACATTCAGTGAGCTGCCAAATCCGAACAATTCTCAATCCGTCTATGAAGACTTGGACAGATGCCTCCGAGTATCTCCTCGGGGCCACAAGTTCCGAAACCGCCACGAAGATCTGCACATCAAAAAGTACCTACATCGTAAGCCCCGATTACCTCCAAATCTTAAACATCTCGAACGCCGACGTCTCAAAAACACCGACATCTTTTTCACTGTTAACTATTAACCCGTCGCCAACCGACGACCATAAATTCCCGATCACCTTCAAATCATCAACATCCTGAACACAACATCGTATTTTTTCTTACTCTTTGATCTTTCGCACAAATCAACATCTGGTAACCATCCACAAGTTCCCGATTACCTTCAATTCGCCACCACCCCGCACGCCGAACTCAAACATCGTAACTCCTGATCTCTTGGATTAAACAACACTTGACGCGCATATACAAGATCCCGATAACCTCCAAATCACTACCATCCCTATCTCCCTCATCCGAGTACTAATCGTGAACAATTAGACATCATAGCTCCCCATTTTCCACGAGTCGTTCGCCTTCTTGTCAACGAGACGTGGTAAACGTTGAATTCCCGATCATCAAACCGAACGATTCCTAATCCGTCTACAAAGTCTTGAACAGCTGCTCCTGAGTATCTCCACAGTGAACTGCTAACGATTATACCATAAATCTTCAAACAGCGAAGACCTGCACAACAACATCGATCTTTCGCACAAATCAACATCTGGTAACCATCCACAGGTTACCGATAACCTTCAAATCGCCACCACCCCAAACGCCTAACCCAAGCATCGTAACTCCTGATTTCTGGGACCAAACAACATTTGACGAGAATCCACAAGATTCCGAAAACCTCCAAATCATCATCACCACAAAAACAAGCATAGTAACTCTCGTTCTTCCTCATTTTTCAACTTCCGACGGTTGTCCACGAGTACCCTATCTCCTTCGAGTTCTCGGCTATTCGCGCTCTCATCAACCATCTGAATACCAATCGTGAACACACCGACATCGTAGTTCGTCGTAAACGTTGAATTCCCGATCATCAATTGAATCGTCTACTTAAATTCCCGAGCACCTCCGCCATCCTATATTTAATATTCATCTTATGGTATTTAAACACGAGTAGATTGTAAGTTAGTATTAAAATCCGATTTTTACACCAGGAAAGGAACTTTTCTTATTTCATAAGATCCTTACAGAGACCCTGGGTACAGCTGAGTTTATCTCGGACGACGTTACACATTCACAATTTTAATATATCACTAAACGTACCTTCCGATTCAAAGCATATTGATAGTTTCGGACCCCTTTTTAGTAAAATTGGTTCATTGGTTAACTCTCAATTTTCAACTGAAGTTCCTGCAAATTGGCATGTTGTCTTCTTTTTAATATCGGCGTACGTTTTGACATTTTTATACCCTGCACCATAGTATGGGGGGGGGGGGGGGGGTTATTAATTTTGTCATTCGGTTTGTAACACCTCGAAATATGTGAAAATCACTCCAGCTTCCGAACGAATTGAAGTAGATTGATAACATTTTACTCAAATGTATACTATGTCTGCAGGACTTTTGGTATTGTAGGTTCCCGTTTTGGTATAGCCCCATATAACGGTACCTCCCAATATTCAGTATTTTGATGATTTTTGAGACAATATTTATTGGAATTGTTTCAAATTTGGTATTTGAAGTTCGTAACTGATGCTACAGCCTAACACGGAGAATTGTCTGTGCAGGTCCACGTCTTCATATAGCCCCCATATAACGGTACCTCCCGATATTCGGTATTTTGATGATTTTAGCGACATTACTCACCGGAATTGTTTTAAATTTAGTATTTGATACTACAGTCGAAAATTGTGTGTGCAGGTCCACTTCTTCGTATAGCCCCCATATAACGGTACCTCCCTATATTCGGTATTTTAACGATTTTAGCTACATTATTAACCGATTTTTTTAAGTTGCTGATTTTATTGTTTTTGAGTATTGCCAAATTCGTTTCAAATGGTGGAGGGTATTCAAAGTTCGGTCCGGCCGAACTTACAGCTTTTTTACTTGTTTGTTTTGAGCCCGATACCCATCCAGAATAATTTCTCTCCGAAGTGATTGTTATTTGATACTTTTAAATCTTAACGGGTAGAACACATCTTAAAAAATAGTTTAATAAAATTCTTGGTCTTTTCTTTATAAAGCCAAATTACCAATCTAGAGGAATGCGGATCTTGGGGTATTGATCTCCTATCATTCAAAAAATAACCACCCTATGCATAAAATAGATATAAGGAAATGCAATAAACAAAATGTTTTTTATAGTTGTCGAAAGCTTTTTTTTTCTTCTTCTTATTGTGACATACAGAGCTAGGTTTTTGGTCAGTGGACAAATTGGTTGTACCGCTTGACTAACGTTCCGATTTCGTAAGACATTTTGAATAATTACGCCACAGGTTACAATACACAAAACAGTTTTTTTCGCTATAGCTGTTCCGGCTTCTTATGTAATTAACAAAAATGCAAGGATGCAAATAAAAAAAAACACCCAGAAAATAAATTGAAACTCAAGAGGACTGATTAGAATTATCCCTAGAGAGATAATTTGTGAAAAAAAAAAAACTAAACACCAGTAGGCCATGAAAGTAATTCTCTATTATTTGTCATAAACAATTTTCCAACAAAGACACAGCGGCAAATTTGCAAAACAAAATAATCGAAACAAAAAAACTTAGATTAAATGCCACTGATGTAGCTGCGGGTAGCAGAAAATAAATTTAATGATAATTGCCAACCATTAGCGACCGACAAAAGAGCCTGCAAACCGAATTAGATAAAAATAACATTTGTTTAGATTTTAATTTCATAATAAACATTAATTTGAACGAATAACGAAATACTATCAAACAAATAAATAAAAAAAAACATTAATAGTTTCAAATTTAAACCTGAACAGCAATTAGAGATTTGGCAAAGAAAAATCAAACAAACAAATATTTAAATGTAATTTAATTCATTAAATTTGGCAAATTATAAAATAGTTACATTAATTACGTTTTATAAAATAAATGTGCGGAAACAACAAGAATGAGTGAGTCTTTGGCTGTAATAGGCATAATATTGGGATATGCTAAGTTCGGTCAAAATCTTACACCTTTGTGGTGAGGTACCGGAACAAGTGAACCAATTTATTTAGTATTCATATTGGATCTAAGGTTGGTAGAAAAATTATATATAACCCCTGTAGGTATATGGCTATTAAGGCAATGTGGCCACTCATAAGGCCAGAGAGTCATTTCTAAGAAATCGAGGGGGATTGTTAATTTTTGTGTTGTGAAGGATACAGTTGGTAAGGAGTCTGGTCTGAGATTGGTTCTAGAGAACTAACCCTCTCGGCGTCAAATATCTATATCGCCTTGATCCAGGATCTCTATATTTTCAGCAATAGGGTTTTCGGGCTTAATGTCAGAAACTATACAGTTTTCCCCTCCACAGATGGGGTCAAGTTGAAGATATGTGTAGTTGTGAAGAGGAAAATAAATCTAATACTTATTTCTTATTTCAGTAAAGTAGACATCAACACCGTTGGACTGGATGGAGGTGGTAAAGCATTAAGGGCCCCACCACAAACATGTCCTGGACCTACTAAAAGAAATGGGCACTACATGCGACATGATCCTAAGGTGTGACTTAAACGCCCATCACGTTTACTGGAGTAGCAATGATACGAATGTTAGAGGTGAGTCAGTATTCAATTTTATTCGCAACAAAATCAAACGCCATAATTTTTACATTTTTTTTTTAATTTTATTGAATGAAACCAAAAAATGTCGGAAATAGAATCAAATTTTAGATTAAGTTTAGATTTGTTCGAATTGGCCACCTTTGGCTCGAATTATGGCCTTCAAACGGCCATAACCAACCTTGCTTTCCAAATTGCTACAAACACAATAGTCCAACGAATTGGTATCCGTAGATTTTGGTGGAACTTCATTTTGTAACCATTCTTAGCGCCACTTCCAAGGTCTGCGGCCAAAATGTTTGCGTGCCCAAAGCTTTAATACACCCTACAGAATATTTTTGTGATAATATTCGGCATTTATTCTGATGCCACGGTCGATTAATACAAGCGGAGAGCGACCATCGCCACACACCATCAAGATGACCGCCCGAACCGAAGGTGCACTTTTTCAGCTGACCTCTTTGGCAAGTAAACACGATAATTTTGTTTGTTTAAAAACTGCTGGACAACGAATGCTTTCTCATTGGAGCAACCCTTTAGCTTTCGAGTCTATTTTCTTTCTGTTCTTGCACTTTTCATACCCTCCACCATAGTATGGAGGGTATATTAAGTTTGTCATTCCGTTTGTAACACCTCAAAATATACATTTTAGACCCCACAATTATATATATCATCATAAAATTCTATGACGATCCGTCTGTGGAAATTACTCTAGCTTCCGAACAAAATGAAGCAGATTGATAAAATTTTACTCAAATGTAATATGTCTGCAGGACTTTTGGTATTGAAAATGGGCCATGTAGGTCCACGTTTTGGCATAGCCCCCATATAACGGTACGGTTTAGCGACATTATTCACCGGAATTGTTTCAAATTTTGTATTTAAAGTTCGTAATGGATACTACAGCCTATGACAGAAAATTGTCTGGGCAGGGCAACGTCTTCGCGTAGCCCCCATATATCGGTACCTCCCGATATTCGGTATTTTGATGATTTTAGCGACATTATTCACCAGAATTGTTTCAAATTTGGTATTTGATGTTTGTAATGGATGCTACAGCCTATGACAGAAAATTGGCTGTGCAGGGTAACGTCTTCGTGTAGCCTCCATATAATAGTACTTCCAGATATTCGGTATGCTCATGATTTTATCTACATTATTCACCGATTTATTTTATTAAGTTTTGCCTTTGAATATTGTAATGGCTTATGACAATAGTTACTTATGCGCTGCCAGCTACCAGTATTTTTAAGATCTTAACAGAATTTTTAACGGATTTTATTGTTTTTAAGAATTGCTAAATTCGTTCCAAATGTTATCGAAAGTTCGGCCCGGCCGAACTTACAGTTTTTTTTTTACTTATTGGAATTTCAATGGCTTTACCCTGAGCTCATTTTCAGCTCACGCGCCTGTTTTCGGCCACTGCGACGCGGGTTTCGATCAAGTCGATTCTTTACTTTTCGAACCATTTCTGCGGATGTTACTGTTTTCTTCCATCCACTTCCCTGACGTCGGGCTACACTACCAGTATCACGGTAACGAGCGATGGTACGATACACAAAAGATTTATTTACATTTAAATGCTGGAGTGCTCTAACGACCACAGCCACTTGTGGGTTTCCAGCCAAATCACACTATCACGCTTGAATTCCATTACGAATACCATTTTTTGTGGAAAATTCTCACCAAAATGTTTTTGTACACTCGTAAACCCTATAATGAGATATCACTGGAATAATTTAAGCGGACGAGTGGCTTAGAAATGACAGCAGTCTGAAGTTACAGTTTTTCACCTCACCCTGTATATGTTAAAACTTTTGTAGGGTTTATATACTTTAAGAGGATTTATTCGAAGTATGGGTAATGGATATGACACGTTAACCCGTTTATAGGTAAACGTACTGTCAGTGTTAATTAGAAAGCTTATAAAGCAGATTTGAAATAAGTGCCAAAGTGAGTTAAAGAAAGCTAAACGTTGATGTTTAATCGGCTTTTGACTGTCTATAGAGGAGAAGTAAATTATGTTGACAGATTTAGGACCCCAGGTCCGTAGACAGTATACAACGAGATGACGGCACATGGGCCAATTCTGTGACCTGCATTTTGTTCTCAAAAATACATGGACAGACAGACGGAAGAATGGACTGACATGCATAAACCGACTCAAAAAGTGATTCTATGAGGTTTCTCAAAAGTAACAATGGGTCTTTCTCGCCTTCTTCTCCATGTTACAAACAAATGCACAAAGACATAAAACCCTACCACTATGTGGTGTAGGGTATGTATAGGGAAAACTTCAGTATTACTTTGTCGATTTTAGAGATTTTGTGAAATCGACAATCGATCCTTATGCTCAGTGCCCCTGGAGGAAGCTCTCTCCTGATTAAATGAATGGAAAGAATTTTTAAAAGCAGGATAATCAATTCGAGCTTGGGCGAGAGTTCCATTAGGAAAACTATCAGCAGAGGGACACCACAAGGAGACGTCTCACCCATGCTATGGCTTCTGGTAACCCTTGAAATACTTGTGAATTTCGATCAACTGAGGGTAAAGATTACGTAGGGAAAATATGACGTAGTGATGCTGATAAGTGGTAGATTTCTTCCAACTTTTTCTGACCTAATGCAAGATGCACTAGTACAGTTGTCTAATTCGGCTCTGGATAATGGTTTGGGAGTAGACCTCGCAAAAACTGCACTGGTACTATTCATTAGAAAACGCAAAGTGGATACATTTTTACTGTCATCACTGGTTAGTGTGACACTGAAGTTTTCTTTGAGTACCAAATACCTCGGTATGTTGGACCGCGTTTAAATTGTAGCAGAAACATCGAGGAGCGCATGAGAAAAAGGTCTCATTCAAGACTACGGGAAGCGGGAGGATGGTACTTTTAAAGTCTCGGTCATGCACAAATCCTGGACATACCTACAAGTCGGATTTCAATTTTATAGAAGTAATGATACCGAAAAAAGACGCTTGGGTGAACCCGCTATATCTGTTACCTCACGCATATTCCCACATTTTCCAAAAATTTGCACACATCTCATATAAAGTATAGAAAATATTCGATATGGTCCAAATCAGGCACGTTTTAATATTTTTATCAGTTTTAGGTAAGATACGAAGTGGTCAATATTGGCCAACTGCTTCGGAACATCCCCCATAAAGAGTCAACAGTTTGAATATTCATAACTCAAGGCTGGGGGTATACAACTGTCGGCAAAACCGACTGATACTATTTTACTTGTTCTACCATTTTTTTTTTAATTTTTCATATTCTTTTCAAATGCTGGAGGCTATAAAAAGTTCTTCCCAGTCGAACTTAAAGCCCTTTTTACTTGTTTCTTTCTCGTTATATATCTTTCCTATTAACACTAATTCTTACTAAGAAGAAGACAATGGCCCAATGGTCCCCGAGTGAAGGAGCTGCCGACTACGGTGTAGCTGCGCATCCTTAAAACCTAGCATAAACTAACCTAAGACAACATTGTGCGACGGGTTTTTAATGGTTGGATTATTGAAATACATTGAGGAATGATCGGGAATATCATCGTAAAAATAACTTCGAAAATAGCTTTTGAAATGTCTTGCAAAACCCAAAAGTTTTGTAGAGAAGCTTCGCAATACTCAACGTGTGGCAGTTTTGTGATTAAGCTCTTGAAAAACCTTCATCATTTGGAAAGTAACATTTTCGAAAATATTTGACGAGACCAATTAGTAGCAAGAGGTGTCCACGAGGCCATTTTCTATTTTTTTTTTTTTTTTTTGAAAATTGTCCTATATTTTCGCCACCCACATTCTTGCTAATTGGAACTCAAGACAATATTTGAAAATTTAGATTCCGTCGGGAATTGCCTTTCAGCTTTTCATCCCCAGCCTAGGAGAAATGTTAGTGTTGTTCACACACAAATCACGATTCATCTCAGACGATTCTACAAAAGGGTGCGATTCTTCTCTGCCCTATACTCGGACACCATGCAAAAATAGTCGATTGGTCTATTGGGACCTGTAGCGATTACAAATCCGGATAAAAATCTGCTTATAACCCATCTCATTCCCTAAATATTTTGAGAACAAATACAAAAACATTAGGTATATTCGGAACCTACCCCAAATTCAGGATATGGACCTGTAAGCGTGCTTGTGGTGGCCATTTGGCTGATATTGACCTGACCTTATTCTTTATTACGAAATACGCATCCGATCACTTATCTTAAAAACATCTACTTTTCCTTGAATAACAAAATAGCACCTCTTATTGACAAGCCCTTTACAACTTTGTTATAAAATGTTGACTTCGAATTCACTCACTCATCCATTACACCATTCATCACTAGAATAAATAGTTGACATCTTAACGGATTTAAACTCCCATTAAATTGGTATCCTGCCATGACAGAGCTATTAACGATTCTCGACTCGAAGAAGACATAAATGTTTAAACTTTAATATTGATTAACAGTATTGACCAAAAACTCGGTAATATAACTCCTGGGAATCGATGAATGGCTGGCTCTTTCTCCGCAGCATCGATCTGTTGAATTAATAGATATCGTCGGATGGTCGTTGTTGTTGTTGTTGCTGTTTGAGAAAAATGTATTAAGTTTAGCGATTTTATTAATTACTCTACAATGTTTGTGCTAACATCACCCAAGTGTATCCGCTACAGAAAGCCCCCCAAAGCGATATGTCTAAATGGGCGACCGGGCCCCGGCTCATATGGCCATCGGGTAGCAATGGACGCAATCGGCATAGAAATCAATTGAACGCGGCCAAAAAGGATGGTGAAAAGTGGTCAAGTGTTGCAATGCCTGTATGCAACAGGCATAAAACATTTTAATTTCTTAATTTACACCGACCATAAATCATGGTGGAGGTCCGCATTGGTCGTGTTGCGGATCGGTGGTCAGCCTAAATGGTATCAAACAAAGAGGGAGACAAAGAGGGGTAGAGAGTGAAAAAAACAAAACGAGTCACTGCATAGATCAGTGACAGTTTCAGTTTAAACAAAGCGACTGAAATACAATGCGACACATGGACGACAGACAGACAGACAGATGCGACGGTATGAGTTGTAATCATCGCCATAAGCAGCCAGCAAGGTGACATTGCACATATGCGGCGAGTGCGGCGACAATGGAAGAAACCTGATGTATGGTGTCCAATATTTAATGCGAATGCATCTAATTTCGTCATGAATCGATCACACAGCGGCCGACTGGCGATTGACAGACCATTGGACTGCTGCACCAAAACCCAAAACAATTTTATTGCAAAATCGCCGCAACAACAAAATGTGTTTCCTTATTTCTTTCTCAATTTTTATATTTATTCATTTATGCTGCAGCAACAAAATGCTGCAAACAAAATTCCGCAAATACCCACTTTTTTCACCCAGCGATTATTTTTATCTCATTGACTCCCAGCGCCGACAATTGGATTCGATGTTGCTAGGGTACACCTTGCCACCACCTTGCTGTAATGCATCTGCATCACTTGCAATAGTTGGGGTACCACACCGGGTTTAAAGACATGTTCTGCTGCCAATCGCTTCCATTGTGGCTACTGTTTTAATCATCTTCATTAAGTTGACGTTTTGTTGATCAATCGGTCATTGATCAATGACTTAAAAAGCCCAAGCCAACCAACAAGCAGACACAAATAATCGCACCAAATGCAAGTGTGTGAGTGCGTGTGTTTGCGTGCGTATACGTGTTGTCAGCTTGTCTGAGCATTAAGGTGCTGATCAAAAAAGGCGCTAATGCTTCTACGCTTAACTCTGTACAGTTTGTAAATATTTCAAGTATTTCTGTTCAAAATCGTCACAGTGTTTTGAGAGTGCAAATGGCAATGATGGTCTCCTTTATAGTGGTGCCGATTCTCTTTCACTTCATAAGATATCGTCCTGAAGAAAATATAACCCATATTTTGTATCTGAAAACCAATCAGAAGAAAGCTAGTTCAACTACTTCATCATCAAAATAACAAAACAACAAGTAAACAAAAAATGGCCGGGCCGAACTTTAAATACCCTTTCAGAAAAAAATCAAATTTCAAAAAAATTAAATCCGTTAAAAATTCTGTTAAAATCCTTAAAATATCGAATTTAGCCATTATATTAGGCCCTATACAACGACGTGGACCAAATGCGAAGATTGAAAAAAATCGGTGGTTAATGTAGTTGTTATCATCAAAATACCGAATATAGAAATAGGGATGTTCCGTTATAGCGGGGCTGAATAGACAATTTTCTGTCACAGGCTGTTGTACTTATTAGGAAATTCAAATACGAAATTTCAAACAATTTTGGTGAATATTGTACCCAAAATCGTCAAAACGCCGAATATACTGATATATAGGGCCTATACGAAGACCTGACCCTGCATTGACAATTTTGTGTCATAGACTGTATTTTCCATTACCAACTATAAATACGAAATTTGAAACAACTCCGATGAATAATGTCGCTAAAATCGTAAAAATCCCGAATATTGGGAGGTACCGTTATATGGAGGCTATACGAAGACGTGGGCCAATATACGCAATTTTTTGTCATAGGCTGTAGTACCTATTACGAATTCTAATTATGAAATTTGGGACAACTCAGGTGAATATTGTCCCTGAATATCCAAATACCGTCCAAATATCGAATATCGGGGTGTAACGTTGTATGTGGGCTCTTCCAGGGAGTAAAGTGCTTAGAAAGAACTTCTAGTACGGATTTTTGGACCATTCCATTGCAAAATGTAGGTTAAATCATGCAAATGCCGAATATTCCCCATTATATGGGGAATATACGATACTCTTTCAGGGGATAAGTACTCAGAAGGAACTCCTTTTGTGGACTTGCAGACAATTTCATTGAAAATTGTCTCTAAAATCATCAAAATACCGGGGGTACCGTTATATGAGCGCTATACGATATAGTAGACAGAGCTTTACCTGCCTGCATAGACTGATCTGTGCAAAATGATAGCTTCCTATCTTAATTTGTTTTGAGTCTAGCATGATTACAACAGACGGGTCTTAGAATTTTACCCTGATCAAGAATATACAAGGTGAGATGAAAAAACTGCAACAACAACATCAGACTGCTGTCATTCCCAAGCCACTCGTCCGACAGCTTTTAAAATTATTCCAGTGGCAGGTCATTATGTTGTTTAGAAGCGCACAAAAGCCTTTTGGTGAGAATTTTCCAGAAAAAAAGTTATTCGTGAAGGAATTCAAGCGTGATAGTGTGATTTCTTTATTTTTGGCTGGAAAACCACAAGTGGCTATCGTTAGAGCACTCCAGCATTTAAATGTGAATAAATCTTTTGTGTCTCGTACCATCACGTGTAGCCCGACATCAAGGAAGTGGAGGAAGAAAACAGCAACATCAGCAGAAATGGTTCAAAATGTAAAGAAGCGTTTTGATCGAAACCCGCGTCGCAGTGGCCGAAAAATGGCTTGTGAGCTGAACATATCGCAATATTCCATTTGACAGATATTGAATAATGAACTCGGAGTAAAGCCATCGTAATTCCAAAAAGTGCAAGAACTTGCACCGAAACTGAAACAGAAAGATAATAGACTCAAAAGAGCTAAAGAGTTACTTCTCTTGGCCGAAGGTGGTGAACTGCCGAATTTGGTTTTCACCGATGAGAAAACATTCGTTGTCCAGCAATTTGTAAACAAACAATGTGATCGAGTTTACTTTCCAAAGAGGTCAGCTAAAAATGTGCACCTTCCGTTGTCCACCAGAACTCAAGCGCCGGCCATGGTGATGGTGTGGGCCGCCATAACAGCCGAAGGTCGCTCTCCGCTCTTATTAATCGACCGTGGCATCAGAATAAATGCCGAATATTATCGCGAAATTATTCTGGAGGGTGTATTAAAGACTTGGGCACACAAATATTTTGGCCGCAGACCTTGGACATTCCAACAGGATTCAGCACCATAGGACTCAGCGCGCGTGGTGAGCTTCACTTCATTTCCAGCGCACAATGGCCCCAAAATGTCAGGATACCAATCCGTTGGTCTATTGTGTTTGGATTTTTTGGAAAGCAAGGTTGGCACTAAAAAATACCAAAGGGCCGATGATCGCAAGCATGCACTTCGCCGGGAATGGGCCAAAATACCGCAGAGCACCATTCGGGCAGCGTGTGATTGTTTCATTGGCCGTATGAAGGCCATAATTCGGGCCAAAGGTGATCAATTCGAACAAATCTAAACTTATTCTAAAATTTGATGCTATTTCCGACATGTTTTGCTTTCATTCAATATTTTTTTTAAAAAAATGTAAAATTTTACTTTGCTGCAGGTTTTTTTATCTCACTCTTTATATCGTACATTTTTTAATTCATTTAAATGTTATAATGCATAACACTATTTGTTTTCTAGGATCTAGGATAAATTTTAGCACTTTCATCTCCTCCTTGTATGATTCCTAGCACCCATAAAATACTGTTTAATTGCTGCGCCGACCATATCCTCTGCAGGTCGTTATATTTGTTACAGCTCCATGGCATTACATCTCTGCGTTATCTTGAAGTTTTTTATATTATTTTTTCCTTGTCTTTGTTTTTTTTTGTTCATCATTCACAACAATTTCTAGTTTTGTCCATTATTTCGTTCATCTCAATAAGGGAGCTTGTAATGGTCATCATATATGTCTTCTGGTGCCGGTACTGGTCTGGGCCTAAAGCCGAACCAAAATCAAATAACGTATGCGAAACATAAAACGTCGTTTGTTGGCTCGTTGATGGCGGTTGACAACTTAGCCTTAGGTGTTGTTGGATGCCTAGTTGGTTGCGTTTCGTTTCGTTTCATTTGGCCTGGCCTGGCTTGGTTGGAGTCGGACGAAGTGCCTTATAGCCTTATTGTCTTACCAAACAGCGGCAACAGCAGCAGCAGCAGCACCACCAACATTGAGTCGGAGTCGGTCAAATTAAAGACGCACATTCAGGCCCGTTGTGGTGGCAGCTTGGAAGTTTTGTTGGTTCGTTTGGTTGTTGCCGTCGTTGTCGACATTTTTACAATTCGTGTTGCATCAGTTAAATAAAGTGTGAATATTCAAAATATTTTATAGCCTCAAATGGTTGAGAGGTAATTAATTTTTACAAAAACGGCGATTTTGATGGGAAAACTTATTGTGAAAAATCACACAACGGAGCCGAGTTAACAAATAGGAGATGCAGCTAATTAGTTTGTGAGCCAAATGCTTCATGGATTCTTGGCCATTGCAATTGTAGCGACTACGATGACGTCTGTGACGACGACGAGTCGTTGGAGTTTGTTTCTTAAGTCTTTTGATTCTGGTCTAAAGAACGTGTCATTGGAAGTGTCTCAAATTGAATTTTTGAATTGCCGAAACGTGATTTTATTTCGTTGAATATTATTGTTTTCCAATTGTGGATTGTTAACTTGACAAATATGCTTAAGAATAAAAGATGATGGAAATTGGAAGAAGTGAGAGTATGGGATATCAAGTCATAAATACTCCGTTACATGTCAATATATGCGGTGAAAAAGTTCAGACTATAATTTTTGAACTACTGACCTTTACTGAGAACGTACCATATTTGTTGTGCAATATTTCGACAAGAAATTCAGTACGTTTTGTATTATATTGACTTTTCAAAGATTGTAACTGGATAGAAGGTATGTATATAGATTTATACGAACTTTTTCTAAATTCTATAGTAATTAGACTTTTTGAGAGTTACCAGATGAGTTGGACAAATATGGTCATAATCTAGCTAGAATTAATTGTGGTGATTTTATGTGCAATTATTAGAACAATTTGTCCCTTTTATGTTTACTTTTCCAAAACTTTGACCTATTGGGGGTGAATTACCAAAAAATTGGATAGAAATATTCTATGTTTGAATTAGATCTATTTTTAGTAAGCTGTTGTTGCGGTAAGTAAGAGAAGAGTGGGGACAATCCCTTCACTTAAAATATGAGATTTTTATTCCCTATACAATAGTATGGAGGTTATATTAAGTTTTCCATTCCGTTTGAGAAACTTTGATATTTACAGAAGCAGGTTGATAACATTTTGCTCATATGTATCAAAGGTCCACGGAAATTGAAAATGAGTCATATAGGTCCACGTTTCGCTATATTCCTCCTCCAAAATGTCATGATTTAAGTCATATATTTCCCAGGATTAATTTCAAATATGGTATTTGGATTTCGTTGTTGGTATTTTCTCCTATAACTTAAAAATTGCCTATACAGGTCATCGTCTTCGTATAGCTCTCATATAACTGTACCTTCACGTTTTTGTCGAAAAAATATCAAATTTGGTACTCAGATATCGTAATGGGTGTTTTATTTAATTTACAGATTCACGTCTTCGTATAACTTCCATATAACTCTACCTTCTGATATTCGCCTTTTTTACGATTTTAGCCATATTTCACCGGAATTATTTTTAGAATTTGGAATTGGCAATGGGTACTACTTGCTATGAGAAAAAATTGTCTATATAAGTTTACGGTATCCTATAGCCTCCCTAATAATGGTACCTCCATTCATTCGGTATTTTGATGAGCTTAGTTACATCGTAAGGGAATAATTAAAAAAAATTGCCAACACCAAATACCAATGGTGTTTTCAAGTGGTATTATATTCTCTGATAGGGGATTATTTTTATAGACCTACATTATCGTATAAGTCTCATTGTATCTAACGATATTCGGTATTTAAAAAATTAGGCATTTTCTCCAATGTATTTTTTTTTAATTTGCAAGTTCCTTTCAAATCGTGGAGGGTAATAAAATATTATTTTTTTAAAGTTTTTGAATTTTCTGAGGTTTTCACATTTGCTCGAGCAAAAGCAAAACTATTATGTTGTGCTAAGTTTTTTGAAAATCGAACACATATTTCACATTCTGCGAGAGTTACTGATATTAAAAAAACAAGTTAAATGGAATCAGTCAGTACTGCCGACAGCTGCATACCCTCAGCCAAGGACCGGTTAATTAAATAAATTTTGACTTGCGTTATGAATATTCAAACTTACCCCTCATAGGTGTGGTTCCGAAGGAGTGGGTCCATTTTTTCTATTTTGTATGTGACATAGGTCTGATAAAAATATTAAAACGTATCAGATTTATATTTTATATCGACTACTTGCTTCATTTTATATGAGATATTTGATAATATTTTGAAAAGTTCGAATTTAATGATAGTTATTCCTAATTGTGATCTTTTGTGGGGGAGGTACTAGAAGGAATGGTCCATTTCCATCCGGCCTTCATACCAAACTGTGTGTTAGTGTAAATATTGAAATTATATATATCCTCTGTAGCCATATGGCTGAGGATATAAAAATAAATCACTTTTTGTGTGGAAGATATATGAAGGAAATATATTTTCCATTTTTTATACCCTCAGCCATATGGTTACAGAAGATATATATCATTTGATACGGCCAAAACGTACCATATCGAAATAACGGTTTTAAACCCGAGGTCTCTTTGGACCAAATCCGTTTTAGGACATTTGGAGTCTATCTAGCGATGCCCGCCCGTTCATCTGTCTATTTACCTGGCTGGTGCGCAAGATAACTTTCGAAGGGAGTATCCGATTTGGTCCAAACTTGGTACATGGTAGTATTATTGTAAAATTAAGATCGAGTTCGGAGTTCGATATCGGTCCACTCTAATACCTCCCCCACAAAATGGCAACATATTCAAAGAAAATAATTTACTGAACAGAAAGAGAAAGGATAATCCGACTTGCTCCAACTTTGCATGTTCTAATATATGCATAAGTGCTCGGTCATGTGCGAAAATGGACAATATCGGTCCACTCCATCAAGAACCTCCCCCATAAAGGGTCAAAATTTAGAATAATTTTTAATTACACACATCGACTCTTCTGGTTCCTCCCTACAAAGGGTAAAAATACTTGAATATTCACAAGGCTCATAAAACGCAAAATTAACATCCGATTTCATTTGCACAAGATTTTTTATAAAGATGGTATAGATCGAACAATTTTATTTGGTACCTCCCCCACAAAGGGTTAAAATTTTGAATAGCCACAAATGTCATAAAATCCGATTCTCTTCAAATTACTCACATCACAATATTTTTATTTGCTCAAGGTTTGGTGTGAAGATGGGATATATCGATCTACTCCTTCTGGTACCTCCCTTAAAAAGGGTATCCATGAAGTTCATAAAACGCGAAAATAACGTCCGGTTTCATTCAGACTTGATCCAGCTCAATATTTCCGTCAACACAAGATCAGTTATAAAGATGGTAGGAATCGCATTATTTCTTCTGGTACCATCCCCACATAGGGTTCAAGATTTTGAAAAACAAAACGCTCAAAGAAAGCGAAGTAAACATCTAACACACATACAAACATTTTTGCAAACACAGGATCTGTTATGAAGATGATATATATCTGCCAACCCCTTCTGGTACCTCACCAAAAAAGGGGGACAATTTTCAATGTATTTATCTGTCATAACTTGCGAAACAAGTCAGGGATTCTTTACTACTTGCTATATCTAAATATTTCTCTTAAACAGAAATCTGATACGAATATGGAATTTATCGGAATTTATGATTTCGAATAATATTGGATATAAATGTTCGATTTCCTTCAAATTTTGCACATACCAACATTTTTAACTGTATTAGATGAAGTATGAAACGGAACACTTGGGTTCGCTATGTCTGGCACCTCACGTATATTTCCAGATTTTCCAAAGATTTGAACGTATTTCATATAAAGTATAGGAAATAGTCGATAGTCGGTCCAAATCTGTAACGTTGTAATACTTATATCAGTCTTAGGTCAGATACGAATTGGTCAATATTGCCCAACTGCTTCGGAGTCTCCCACATAAAGAGTCAATAGTTCGACAAATCATAAGAGGTATTCTGACAGATACTATTTGACTTGTTATACCCTCCACCTTGGAAAGGAGGGTATATTAACTTTGTTATTCCGTTTGTAACATCCTTAAATATTCGTCGTAGACCCCATAAAGTATATATATTAATAATCAGCATAAAAGTCGATTTAACGATGTCCGTCTGTCTGTTGAAATCACGATACAGCCCACATCATTTGACGTAGAGCGCCAAAATTTAGCAGAGCAATTTGTAATGTGTCTAGGATGGTTGGTATTAAAAATGAGATATAATGGTCCACGTTCTGGTATAGCCCCCATATAAAGGAACCTCCCGATATTCGGTATTTTGATGATTTATGCCACATTTTTTCACGGATTTGTTTGAAAATTGGTATTTGTAGATCATAACGGGTCCCTGTGCGTGTGGCAAAACATTGCATGTATAGGTCCACGTTTTGGTATAGCCCCCCATATAAAGGTACATCCCGATATTCGGCACTTTGATTATTTTTGCCATTTTTCCACGGATTTGTCTAAAAATTGGTATTTGTTGGCTATAATGGGTTCCAGCTCCGGTGGCGAAACATTGCATGTATAGGTTCACGATTTGGTATAGCCCCCATATAAC
Source organism: Musca domestica (assembly GCF_030504385.1). Taxonomy (NCBI): domain Eukaryota; kingdom Metazoa; phylum Arthropoda; class Insecta; order Diptera; family Muscidae; genus Musca; species Musca domestica. Next base: position 6,871,255 of record NW_026712326.1, read on the forward strand.
GGTACCACCCGATATTCGGTATTCTGATGGTTTTTGCCACATTTTTCACTGATTTGTCTAAAAATTGGCATTTGTGGGTCATAATGGGTTCTAGTTCGTGTGGCGAAACATTGTACGTATAGGTCCACGTTTTGGTATAGTCTCCATATAACGGTACTTCCCGATATTCGGTAATTTGATAATTTTCGCCACATTTTTTCACGGATTTGTCTGAAAATTGGTATTTGTAGGTCATAATGGGTTCTAGCTTCTTTGGCGAAACATTGCTTGTGTAGATCCTCGATTCGGTATAGCTCCCATATAACAGTACCTCCCGAAAGTCGGCATTTTAATGGTTTTTGCGACTTTTCGTCTAATGTTTCCTTTACCCTAAGGTGGTGGGTATTAAAAGTTTGGTCCGGCCGAACTTAATGTTTTTTTACATGTTTTAAAATTAAAACAGCTTTTTATTGGATATGAGAATTCTTCGAAATACAATTATCCTAGTATTGTCAATTTACTTATTGCAGAACTATACATTTACAACTAATCAATAAAAAGATGAAAGTATCTACGTATATCTATGTCATATCACGTTTATTGCAATCACAATTTGTGTGTTTAGCTAATTTTGAACACATGTTGTTCCAGCAAATTGAGGGTCATCATCATCTTCATATGTCTATCAAAAGAAGCTTAGCTTATATTCAAGCATTAGCATTATTACTATTATCATTATCAAGATGACCATCAATGCCATCGTCATCATCGTGATGGAAAATCGTGTAGCATACAATCTCCAATTACAAAATTCAAATGCGTGTCACTTTGTTGGCCGTGGCAATAACACATCAAATGGCACATACGAACACACACACACACACATGCACACAATGTTATGGTCAAAGTTTATGGAAAAATTACATTTCCAATTGACACCACATATCAGCGATTATAAATATAACTGACCAGACCAACAGATAGTCGGATGGACAGACTGAGGCAACGGGTTCCATTGCCATGCCAAGATTTTCCCACACACACGTCCTTTTTGTTGTTGTTCCGGTAAATTGAATAAAACTGCAAAGACGTAACGAGTCGAGACGATTGAACTTCATTCGCGCGAAAAACTAATCAAATGAAATTCTAAACTTAGTAACACAACGTTGTCAGAAGAGGAAGAGGATAGTGAAGCACATGTAATGCAAAACATAGAGCGGTAGACGGACGAGCTGGAGGAAGAATCTTTGCTAAGATTCAATGAATTATACTCTTTGTAAACGTAAACACCATACGAAACGATACGACTGACCACGAGACCTATAAAATCAAAACAATACAACATCAGCTATTTGAACAAAAATAAATGAGCAATAAGTGAGAACAATGATGTTATGTTAGGTAGCTACGAATTGTGTATGCACTACAATTTTGTTACAAATTTTCTTGAAGGAACTAGAAATTTTGAGGAAGGTACCGTTGTATTCCTGAGCTGGGACGATTTCTCCAAAATTTACATTTTTGATATGTTAACAAGTCTGGTATGATTGTAGAGATATATCGTCCTATGTAAAGAACTGAGGAAATCAACTTCATTACACACATAGATGACCTGTCCACCTTGGGATGCATTATTTGGGATATTTCAATATGTTAGAATTTTATGACGTTTCATACTTTTTCTATGTTTTGTATAGGTATATGACAAATGAAATTTTCGACAGCCGAGAAAAAAAAAACTGTCGAACGGACCTTATCTGATTACACTTTGCCTGAAATATAATTCCGTCAAATGTTATGTTGTATAAAAAAGAATTGAGTGACTTACTGATTCAATGACTTATCAATGCCCAGACGAAAAAAAATAAGGAAAAATTGGGCAAGTAAATTACAACAAGGTACAAAATATGGTACCGTTAATCTTGAGCATTAAAGGGTGCTAGACCTCTTAGTTTTTGTGCGTAGGAAATTCATATTAGAAAGGTACAAAAGGTACTAAATGGTACAAAATATGGTACAATTTGTATTGGGAAATTTAAGTGTACCAATTCTAAGCCATGATGTGTTCTTAATGGATAGAGTTAAAATCTTGGGATTCAAAATTGGAAAGCGTGCCTGAAAAAATTTGGAAAATTTTACTAAATTTAGTACACAATTGTTTCTTTTTTTGGTGAATTGATTGAGGTGGATTGTAAAAACTGAGTATAGGGAAAAGTGCTCCATAAGTGTACAAAAAGTAATAAATGATACTAAATCTGGCATAGAGTGTTGGAATTGAACTGGAATTATGAAATTTGGTATTAAGAATTATTTTGACCTAACCTGAAGGATAGGAAAAGAACTAAATTTGGTATGTGGTGCAGAAGTAAAGGTGCAATTATGAGTTATGATGTAAGGATCGCAGTGAGTGTGTAAGATTTAGACAAGTGTAAGAAGAGTACTAAATTTGTCACATAGTTTAGGAAAAGAACTGGATGTATAATATTAGGATCACAGAGAGTGTGAAGCTTCTCGATAAGGAGGCGAATTTGGAAATGCGTTCTATATAGTGCACAAAGAGTACTAATTTCGGTATGATTGTAGAAATAGAGGTAGAATTATACATTTTGATGTAAGGATCACAGAGGCTGTGAAAAATTTAGACAATACAAGTAAAAACCAGCTAAGTTACATTCCACCATTTGGAAGGAACTTGAAAATTATCAAAGAAAAATATGACTTAATTCAAACCGATATATGTTGACTATTCGAAGAAGTGGACCTGCTTACGAAATTTTTACGAAATTTGAAACAAATCCAGTGAATAATGTCGCTAACATCATTAAAATTCCGAATATCGGGAGGTACGGTTTTATGAGGGATATACGTTAACGTGAACCTGCATACGAAATTTTTGACATAGGCAGTAGTACCTATTACGAACTTCAAATACGAAAGTTGAAATAATTCCGGAAATAATGTAGCTAAAATCATGAAAATGCCGAATATCGGTAGGTACCGTTTTATGAGGGCTATAAGAAAACGTGGACCGACATGGCCCATTTAGAACTTAACCTGCCTACTTGTAAACTATGCATATATGCAAAATTTTAGCCTTCTATCTCAATTCGTTCGAAAGATAGCGTGATTACAACAGACGGACATCGCTAGATCGTCTTAGAATTCTACGCTGATCCGGAATATAACATACTTTGTAGGGTCTATTATGCATATTTCGAGGAGTTACAAACGGAATGACGAAGGTAATACACCCTCAATAGAATGGTAGAGGGTATAACAGTTAAAAAAATTCGGTTCAGCTGGGCCGAACTTTTTATACCCTCCACCAATTGGAAGAAACTTAACATTTTCAAAAGAAATCCCGTCGAAAAACAACGCTCAAATGAAAACCGCTATATGGGGATGGGGGGTGGTCCTGCATAAGTAATTTGTGTCATAGGTTGTAGTAACGGTTCCAAACTTTATATACGAAATTTGAAACAAATCGGGTGAATAAAGTCGCAAAAATTATAAAAATACCGAATATCTTGTTATATGGGCGCTATACTAAAACGTGGACCTATATAGACAATTCTCTTCTAAGGGGTAAAGCAATTTTTTATTTTAAGACATTTCCATTTCCGAATTTAAGGCACTTCCATTGAAAAAATTTACTACAATCGCCAAAATACCGAATATGGGAGACATGCGATAGCGTGAACCGTTATCGCCTATCTACGAACTTGACCTGCCTGCAAAAGACTGATCTGTAAAAAATTTTAGCTTCCTATATTAATTCGTTTTGACTCTAGCGTGCTTACAACAGACGGACCGAGTTCGGACAGGGCTATTTGGTCTTGGTAATGTGCGCTGATCAAGAGTTACAAACGGAATCACGAACTTAATATACCCTCCATATTGTATATGCTGGAGGGTATATAAACGTACTAAATGGTGTGAGGCGCCAACGTAGACAAGGGGTCTCCCCTTGATAATGTTGATTTTTTGATGTATTTTAGAAAAATTTGCTTAAAAAATTGTGTCTTTCGTCTCCCCCACCCAAAACGGGTTTGAAAAGTCATAACTGGTTACGTTGGTGGAGTAAAGGAGACAATGTAGCGGAGTTTTTTTAATTCCCACCTCAAGGGTACGAAAAGTAAACAGACCTCCGAAAAACTCGGTCGGATTCGAGAAAAGAGTGAAACTTGCTCGAAGTCGAGCGGGAGTACTCCTGGCATCATTATTCATTTTAGAGTGGGAGCAAAATTCAATAACGAACATATTCTTTTCTTGCCGAGCTCTCTTTTATTTTTTGTCATGCCGATATTGAATATTTTATTTATTATAGATGTGTATTTTCTCAAACCACAACTGGAAAGAAAACAAACAAAACTTGCTTTTGTACTTAAAACCCACCGGACCTTAGTTTTTACTGTTTTTCTCTTCTTTGATTTTACACGATCACTCCCTTTTCCCACAGTTCACAGAAAAATCAATACCGGTTTAATGTTACACATCAAACAAAATATTTTTTATTCGATTTTACTAGTATAGAAAATTCTTACTCTATTTTGAGCGATTCAGCTCTTCCTCTATGTTTTCAAATTGGAGTAATTTGGGAGCGCTCCTACACAAAACAATAGAGTGAAGGTAAGCTTCATGTAAAACTGCCACTCTTCTAGCAATCCCACTCGTGAGAAAGTTTCACTCCCGAGTGAAAAAGAGGAAATGATCTTCAAACTCTATGGACCGAACTATCAATTAAAATTTATATTTCATGCAGTTTCCTTCTGAAGAAATTTTCTATAGCTTTTCAAAAATCACCCTTTATATGTTTGAAATTATCACCATGTCCATTTCATGTACTTAACATACTTAGAATACTCTCCCTACAATGGTAGCGGCCATAAAACTATGTATCTCTTACCAGATCACAACAAAGCAAACTCACATTTATTGTTGTTCTTGCTGTTGTTGGTATTTGCACGATTCTAAATAAGCGTTAAGCATTTGATCATGCGAATATTAATTGGCATTAGCGCACATCACATAAAAAGCTATGCGCTATGCGTCGTTTCTTTCTGTGGCATCTATTCAATGCGTTGCGTTGCGTTGCGATGCGATTTTCTTTGCTGCGTCTATGAATGTGGTATCGCCAGAACGGCGAGAGAGCTGATATCGCGGATAATAAGATGAAGAAATGGTGCTGACGACGACGAGAGCGACGGGGAAGATTTTGGCCGCAGACCCCTAACAGGAACGATGAGCGGTGCATGGCAGAATAGTTGCTAAAGAGGATGCCAATGCGGCGATGCTGTGTGCATTTAAAGTATGGTCATGATGTATGTTTTAATGTCTGATTTACTAGGGAAAATACACACAGCTGGCGTGTTTTTATTAAACGTCCATAAACATGCGTGTAAAAATGATTAAGAAACTCATTTCAACATGCGTTCGGGGATGGATATACACTGAGAAATTGTTGTAAAAATTTTGGAGTGAGTTGAAATCTACTATATCGGCCCAATCGTTCTGGTGCATCTCCACAATGTAAAATTATTCCCTGATTCTTGTAATATCTTGCACATTTCAATATTTCGATTAGCATTAAAAAAGAAAAGTATGTTATGATGAAGCTGGAATCTTTCATAGGGGTCTCTGTTGGTATTAGGTTTGTAATAAAAAAGTGGTTTTTGAAAATATGTTCAACAAGTGCACGAAAAGTGCTAAAAATTACTTTATTTGCTACAATTCGGTATTGTTAACATATAGTGCTTGAAATCTTAAATTTTGTATTAGGTTTCGTGTTTATGTGGAAGTGGTTGTGGAAATGTGTTCTTTAATTGTACGAAAAGTACTGAATGGTACTATATCTGGTATTGGGTAAAGAAATAAAATTCTGAAATTTGATATTTATATTACTGTTGGTGTCTGTTTTTGGGATTTGCGGCGGTTTGGAAATGCGTCCCCGTTAGTGCCAAATGGCACTAAATTTGGTATTGGGTAAAGGAATAGAGCTGATAACCTTCATATAGATGTCAAGAACTTCATATAGATGTCAAGAACTGTGGTCTGTGGTTAAGATATGAAGGTTTTGCAAATGCAAGTTATACAAAAAGTACTAAATGGTACTAAATTATGTATTGGTATAGGGATGGGGCTGGAATCCTCAAATTTTATATTGAGGTCTCTGTTGGTGTCTTAGGTTGCGATATGGATATTGTTGAGTACTTTAACTGCACGAAAAATACTAAAATGTGCAACATTTGGTGTAAGGGTCGCTGTTCATGTTTAGCCTGGACATATGGAGGTGTTTTGGGAAATGTGTACTATAATTGTTCAAAAAGTACTAGTAGTACTAAATTGGGAATCGGATAAAGGGATAGAGCTAAAATCCGAAATTTAACTTTGAGGTCTCTAATAGGATCTGGAACTGTGGTATGGTTGTATGATTGTTGGAAAAGTACTAAGTGCTACTAAAATTGGTATTGGGAAAAGGAATAGAATTGAAACTGTGAAATTTTATATTGCCATAACCGTTTTTGTCTATTATTGATATATGAAACGGTTTTGCAAATGAGTACTAAAATTATTTGAAAAGGGCTGAAATCTTCAAATTTTATATAGAGGTTTCTCTTGGTATCTTAGGTTGTGTTATGGAGATTGTCTGGAAAAAAGTACTAAAATATACTAAATTTGGTGGTATAATAGAGCTGAAACCGTGAAATTTTATATGGCGATAACTGTCGATGTCTAGGATTGAGATATGGAACGGTTTTGCAAATGAGTACTAATTGTTACTACATTTGGTAGTGAGTGAATGTACAGAGGTGGAATCCTGAAATTTGATATTAATGTATCTGTTGGTAACTTGTGGTGCTTTTGTTAAAGCGTACTTTAATTGTTCGAAAAGTACTAATGGGAACTAATTTTGGATCACTATTTGTGTCTGGGATGTGGTCAGGGTATGCAAAAGGAAACCAGAGACCCATAGTTCCTTTTGATAATCTGCATAGAATCACATTCTGAGTCGATTTATGCATGTCCGTCGGTCTGTCCATGCTTTTTTGTAAACAAAGTAAAGGCCGCATTTATTGCCCGATCCTGATAAAATTTTGCAAAAATCATTTGTTTGGCCCAAGGACGAACCCTATTGAAATTGGAGATAATCGGTCAAAATTTAAATATAGCTCCCATATCCGATTTGCCTTTTATTGTGCACCAAACGTGTAATATCAGCCCAAATAGTATGTAAATTTGCCCATACTACCAAATTCGGCCTGGAAATAAGTATGCCAAATTTAATTGAAGTTGGTTCAAATATTGCTGTAGCTCCCATATATATTGTTCATCCGATTTGTTATTTTTTGAATGTCTGAAAATTTAGAACGATGTATTTAGTTTTGATAAAAAATGTTGTCAAACTGAACAAATTGTACATTTTGGGTACTGAAAAGGCCTAACATGAACTCTTAGAACTAATCTAAAATTTTAAGGTCGACTTTTCGCTGAAGGCGTAGCGGGCACTTGTTAGTATTTCATAAAAAAAATTGAAATCGTATTTTATACCCTCGCTCAAAGAAGGCGACATAAGCATTCAACACTCTTCAAATTTCACACATACAAAAATGTTTGCTAATACAATATCTGTTGTACAGATGATATATATCTGTGAACCCTTTCTAGTACCTCACCCACAAAGGCTCACAATTTTCAATAATTTTATCTGTCATAACTTGTGGAAAAAGTCAACGATTCTTTACAAATTGCTATATCTAAATATATCTCTTTTTGCCAGGAACCTGAGATGAATATGGAATTTTTGATTTTCCATAAATTGCATATGTTCGATTTTCTTGTAATATTGTCCATACTAATATATTTATATATATTAGATGAAGCGTGAAAATGAAATAATTCGGTCGAAAGTTACCAATTTTTCCAAATTGATACGAAATAGACAATATTGGCCCATTCCTTCGGAACCTATTCCATAAACATAAACATTTGAATAATCATAACTGAAGTCAAAATATTTTTGAATAATCATACATTGGCTGAGGATATACATCTGTCGGCTAAACTGACAGATACTTTTTAACTTTTTTTATTTACCCTTTGGTTAGGTGCGAAAACAGCGGAGATCCTACCCCATCATGAAAGAATGCGTTTTTAGATTAAGACCTACCTCATGCACCCAAAACGTATAATTTTATGATAATAATCCTTTCCATACTTTTCCATGCGTGTACCATTACAATGTTGTACCGTTGTATTTTGTTTTATAATAAAAACAATAGCAAGCGTTTACGCATGCGTCGTCTAGTAGATATATACTTACGCAGCAGAAAAAAACTCACTGTTATTTTGTACAGCAATATCAAAACGAAACAAAAACTAAGCATTTGATAACAAAACGTGTTGCCGCAAACTTTACTATTGTTGCAGAAAAATAGCTTGTAAAACATTCAACAGCAACTTACTTTCTTTTATAAATAGCGGTATTAACATTTGCGTCTTTGTTTTTTGCAATGCTTCTCTCTTAACATAAAATGTTAAATGTTGTACTTTTTTGCGAGATTCCAGCGGTTTTTATACCCTACACCACAAGGTGGTCAGGGTATTATGTCTTTGTGCATTTGTTTGTAATGGGCAGAAGGAAACGAGATAGACCCATAGTTCCTTTTGATGATCTGCATAGAATCACATTCTGAGTCGATTTATGCATGTCCGTCCGTCCGTCCGTCTGTCCATGTATTTTTGTAAACAAAGTACAGGTCGCATTTATTGCCCGATCCAGATGAAATTTTGCAAAGATCTTTTGTTTGGCCCAAGGACGAACCCTATTGAAATTGGAGATAAAATAAAAACAAATACAGCTCAAAAATACATTTGCTAAATTTTATCGAGATCATTTCAGATTTGGATATAGCTCCCATATATGACTTCGTCCGATTTACCTTTTATTGTGCACCAAACGTCTAATATTTGTCCAAATTGGATGAAATTTGGCACTTACGACCGAATTGAGTCTAGAAGCTAGTATGTCAAATTTGGTAAAGATGGGTTCAGATATAGCTATAGCTTCCATATATATTGTTCCTCCGATTTGTTATATTTGTTGCCCACAGCCGTAATATGCACTCCGTAACAACGATATACAGGGAAATATATCAAATACAGCTCAAAAATATCTTTGCCAAATTTTATCGAGATCGGTTCAGGTTTGGATATAGCTCCCATATATATCTTTACCCGATTTCAAATTATTTGTGCTTGCTTCTGCATATTTAATCTTTTGAACTTTAAATTATAATTATAATCATAGCGTGTATGAATGAATTCTCCCATAAAAACTTTTAATTGTTATGTGGAGCTCTACTTAATTAGCAAAGTGGTGTAGGGTATCATAAAGTCGGCCCCGCCCGACTTTAAGACTTTCTTTACTGGTTTTAATTCTAAACATAAAAATATTCGTAAATACTTTGTATTGCCTTTTTACAAGAAAAACATTTTAAAATCTTTTTAATAGCCGCTTTAGAATGACTGCTAAGAATGCCATGTCAACAATGCAACTTGTATACAGGAGCAAAACTTTTGGGTCTTTTCGCTGGTCTGTTTCATATAATGAAAAAAATAATCTGAATTTACGTCCACATAGGCAAGATTGTTTATTCACTGTTAGGCAAGCTTTATATATTAATTCGAGAATTACAAAGATTTTTTAATTTCCTATATATTATAGTGTTGACACCCGGCCCGCATGTCTATAGCCTTTGTTTACTTGTTTTTTATTATACCCTCCACCAAAAAAGGTATGGAGGGTATATTAAGTTTGTCATTCCGTTTGTAACTCATCGAAATAATCATTTTAGACCCAACAAAGTATATATATTCTTGATCAGCGTAAAATTCTAAGACGATTTAGCCCTGTCCGTCCGTCTGTCCGTCTGTTGTAATCACGCTACAGTCTAAACGAATTAAGATAGGAAGCTGAAATTTTGCACAGATCTCTCTTCTGTCTGCAGGCAGGTCAAGTTCGAAGATGGGCTATATCGGTCCACGATATCGTATAGCCTCCATGTAACGATACCCCCGATATTCGGTATTTTGACGATTTTACCCACATTTTTCAACGGAATTGTCTGAAAATCCACACAAGGAGTTCCTTGTGGGTACTTTATACCTCGGCAGAGAATTATTTATATAGAACCACGATATCGTATAGCCCCCATGTAACGGTACCCCCCGATATTCGGTATTTTGATGATTTTACCCACATTTTTCAACGGAATTGTCTGAAAATCCACACAAGGAGTTCCTTGTGGGTACTTTATACCTCGGCAGAGAATTATTTATATAGGTCCACAATATCGTATAGTCCTCATATAACGGTACCCCCCGATATTCGGTATTTTGCTGATTTTACCCACATTTTTCAACGGAATTGTCTGAAAATCCACACAAGGAGTTCCTTGAGGGTACTTTATACCTCGGCAGAGAATTGTCCATATAGGTCCACGATATCGTATAGCCCCCATGTAACGGTACCCCCCGATATTCGGTATTTTGATGATTTTACCCACATTTTTCAACGGAATTGTCTGAAAATCCACAAAAGGAGTCCCTTGTGGGCATTTTACCTCCTCAAAATGAAGTGTCTATATAGGTCCACGATATCGTATATCCCCCTGAATGAGAAAGGAAAACCAACCGAACGGTTTGGCTGTTGATTCAATTCTGTTTTTATTTAAAATTCATGTTCCTTACGTACTACTGAAACTAATGTAACTTAACCTAGTCACAGCCACACAATTGTTCTTATCTATTCTAATATTGAATGGAGAACATTGCAGGGCTGCTTGACATCTCATTCAAGTGGTCTTGTGCATCTACTGAGCGCATCGATATCTGTGCGTGTGGGTCATAACCTTTATTATCTGACACATTATCGTATGCGTCAGCGCACAAGATCACCGAATTGTTCATATGTGATGTTTTATGGCGGCTGGGAAATATTTAATTTTAGAACATTTAGTTTTTATTGCTACATTTTCCCAGCGCCTCAATCGCACTCAAAAGTATGTACAAAGTATTTTGTACATTCTCCCGGGCGGCTTAAAATGTGTATGTTAATAGTGGACTGTATTTTCTATAAAGTTAACAAATGGATAATATGGAATATTTAAATATAAAGATATGAAAGATTTGAAAAGAAAATTTATGCGTAACTATCTATATATGTTGAAATAATATCAGGTAACCGCTTCCAGGAAACGACTCCAACGTTTCATCCAGCCTCTCTTGCCGATACCACCACCTTTATCTGCCGGCTTCATTTTCCATGCTACCGAATTAGTAGTCCATCGCTGCAGACCGTCATCACCCATGTAGCAAATGATTGCCGTTGGCTTTATTGTAAGCTCCGATTCGTCGTCTTCTGTTTTCACGGCCCTTGATGATTTGCTATGGATTTCGCTAAGACCTTCAGGAACCGGAACAAGAGAATTTTGTTTGGCTTTTCCCACATCTTCGATAAATTCATTTCCATACTCGTTGGAATACTCTTCAGGAACCGCAACCAGAGAATTTTGTTTGTCTTTTCCCATTTCTTCGATTAATTCTTTCACATATTCGTTGGAAATGATGTGACCTTCTGTGCTTATCGCCTTCATTTCTTTTTCCTTTTCTCCAATATCACTATGTTTTTCGGGTTCTTCATTGGTCAGGGCGGAATTTTCTTCTTCTTCTTTCCGTTCCTCAAAATGAGGGCTTGCCGGCGGGAAAAAATTCCCAGAATTACCTTCCAAGACTGGAATCTGTTTTCGTTCAACAGCATTATGTCCCTCTCTTGCACTTGCTAGTTGTGTGGACAGGTCATATTTCCCAGCTTCGACGACTTGCCTTTCCTTTTGTTCCTTGTCCCCTTTTTGATTGTTGCTGAATTGCTGCGATAGGAACATCTGCTCAAATTCTTCCATAATTGACTTCATTTGCTCCTGGTGCTGCTGGATAATCACATTCTGGAACGCCCGAAACTCTCGTACCATTTTTTCCATATCGAACTCGGATATATTCAATGCGTCGCCTGACGCTTTTGTATTTTCTCGCTCCTCTTCTTGGAACTTTTGATTTTGGAACTCCTTTTCCATTTTTTGCTTTTATGTATATATATATATATTTTTTGTATATTTTGCTTCTTCGTTTTTTTTTTTTACTGCTTTTCTTTCATTTATTTATTATTATATTATTTTTTTAATTTACTTCTTTTTTAATTGGGACTTTTGATGTCCTCTTTTCAAAATTGCATGTTTTTTTTCTTTTTGGGACTTTATTGTCCTCCTTTAGTTATTTTTTTTTTTAATTTGCCCCGTGGGTCTTTTTTGTTTTTTTTTTTTTTGCTCCTATGGCGTATTTTGTAATTTTTTGCCCGTTGGGTCTTTTTTTTCAATTTTTCACTATGGCTTTTTCATATAATTTTGTCCCTTCGACTATCTTTTAAAATGCCCTACGGTCTTACATTTAAAATGTCTCAGCGGACTTTTTGGTAGCAGTTCTCCTCCTTTTTGAAGAACAGCTACTTCTTTTTTGGCTTTTCTGAGTTTCTTACCACTGGTGGGGGATAACTCAAACCAATTTTATTTTAGGTCGTCGATTCTTTATTTTTCGAAGGACCAATGAATGAGAAAGGAAAACCAACCGAACGGTTTGGCTGTTGATTCAATTCTGTTTTTATTTAAAATTCATGTTCCTTACGTACTACTGAAACTAATGTAACTTAACCTAGTCACAGCCACACAATTGTTCTTATCTATTCTAATATTGAATGGAGAACATTGCAGGGCTGCTTGACATCTCATTCAAGTGGTCTTGTGCATCTACTGAGCGCATCGATATCTGTGCGTGTGGGTCATAACCTTTATTATCTGACACATTATCGTATGCGTCAGCGCACAAGATCACCGAATTGTTCATATGTGATGTTTTATGGCGGCTGGGAAATATTTAATTTTAGAACATTTAGTTTTTATTGCTACATTTTCCCAGCGCCTCAATCGCACTCAAAAGTATGTACAAAGTATTTTGTACACCCCCATATAACTGTAACCTCCGATATTCGGTATTTTGATGATGTTAGCCACGCTTTTCAATGGAATTGTCTTAAAATCAACACAAGTAGTTCCTTGTGAGTACTTCACCCCCTGAAAGAGAATTGTCTATACAGGTCCACGATATCGTATATCCCCCATATAACGGTACCTCCAGATATTCGGTATTTTATGATTTGACCCACATTTTTCATCGGAATTATCTGAAAATCCACACAAGGAGTTCCTTGTGGGTACTTTATACCTCGGCAGAGAATTATCTATATAGATCCACGATATTGTATAGCCCTCATATAACGGTACCCCCGATATTCGGTATTTTGATGTTTTTAGCCATATTTTTCAACGGAATGGTCACAAGGGGTTCTTTGTACACAAGGGGTTCTTTGTGAGCACTTTACCCACCGACAGAGAATTCTCTATATAGGTTAACGATAACGTATAGCTCCCATATAACGGTACCCCGCGATATTCGGTATTTTGATGATTTTAGCCACAATTTCCAATCGTATTGTCTGAAAAACCACACACGGAGTTCCTTGTGAGTAGTTTACACGCAGACATAGATTTGTCTTTATATCGTATATCCCCCCATATATCGGCACCTTCCTATATTAGATATTTTAAAGATTTTAAAAGAATTTTTATTGGATTTTATTTTTTTGAAAATTTTCTAATTCGATCTAAATGGTGGAGGGTATTCAAAGTTCGGCCCGGCCGAACTTACTGCTTTTTTACTTGTTCAACATTATTTTCCCTTAGCCGATGTTTGTTATACCCTACACCACATAGTGGTAAGGGTATTATGTATTTGTGCATTTGTTTGTAACATATAAAAGGAAGCGAGATTGACCCATAGTTACTTTTGAGGATCTTCATAGAATCACTTTCCGAGTTGGTTTACGTATGCCAGTAAATGTATTCGTTATCCGATTGAGAGAAATTTTCCAAACAAAATTTTTTTGGCCCAATTGAAATTGGTGATAATCGGATCAGATTCAAATATAGCTCTCATATATCTTTAACCGCTTTCGGGTTAATTGTGCACCAAATGACCAATATAAGTCCTTATAACCTGAATTTTGGTACATCTGACCGAATTCAGTCTAGAAGAAAGTACATCAAATTTGGAGAAAATCGGTTTAGATATAGCTCTAGCTCCCATATATATGTTTCATCCGATTTGGGGTTTAAAGTCCCTCACATGCGTAATATGCACCCTATAAGAATGGTATTTGGTACCGTACATCAGATACTGCTTGAAAATATATCTGTTAAATTTTATCGAGATAGGTTCAGATTAGGACATAGCTCCCATATCTATCTTCAATCGATTTCGGGTTAATTGTGCACCCAATAAACAATATCTGTCCAAATGACCTGAATTTTGTCATATCCGACCGAATTCAGTCTAGAAGTAAGTACAATAAATTTGGAGAAAATCGGTTCAGATATAGCTCTAGCTCTAATATATATGTTTCATCCGATTTGGTGTTTATGTCTCTCAAATTCGTAATATGCATTCGACAACAATGATATTGGGAACCAGATGTATTTTAGAGCTCGGAAATACCTCTGCAAAATATTACCAAGATAGGTTCAGATTTGGATATAGCTCCCATATATTTCTTTAACCAATTTTGGGTTAATTGTAACCAAATGACCAATATCAGTCCAAAAATCCTGTATTTTGGTACATCCGCCCGAATTCAGTCTAGAAGCAAGTAAATAAAATTTGGTGAAAAAAACTATAGCCTCCATTTACATTAGTGCGATGGTGCTGAGTCCTGTTAGAATATCCAAGCTCTGCGGCAAAAATGTAAACGATAATATTCGGCATTTATTTTGATGCCACAGTCGATTAATACGAACGGAGAGCGACTATGTGCTGTAATGGCGGCGCTTCAGTTCTTGTGGCTAGCCGAAGGTGCACATTTTCAGTTAACCTCTTTGGCAAGTAAACACGATCATTTTGTTTTTTTACAAACTGCTGGACATCGGAGAAAACCAAATTCGACAGTTCATCACTTTCGGCCAAGCGAACCCACTCTTTAGCTCTTTTGAGACTTTTTTCTTTCTGTTGCGGTGTAAGTTCTTGCACTTTTGGGAATTTCAATGGCTTTACCCCGAGCTCATTTCTCAATATTTGCTGAATGGAATATTGCGATATTTTCAGCTCACGAGCCATTTTTCGGCCACTGCGACTCGGGTTTCGATCAAGTCGCTTCTTTACTTTTCGAACCATTTCTGCTGATGTTGCTGTATTCTTCCGTCCACTTTCTTGACGTCGGGCTACGCTACCAGTATCACGGTAACGAGCGATGGTATGAGACACAAGGATTTATTCACATTTAAATGCTGGAGTACTCTAACGATAGTAACTTTTGGTTTCCCAGGGAAATATAAAGAAACCACACTATTTCGCTTCATTTCCAATGCATAATGGATACCAAAATCTCCGGATACCAATCCGTTGGACTATTGTGTTTGGAGTATTTTGGAAAGCAAGGTTGGCACTAAAATATACCAAAGTGTCGATCACCTCAAGCAGGCGCTTCGCCGGGATTGGGCCAAAATACCGCAGAACAACATTCGGGCAGCGACGGTTTCATTGGCCGTTTGAAGGCCATAATTCGTGACAAGGTGACCAATTTGAACAAATCTAAACTAATTTTAAAATTTTGATGCTATTTCCGACAGTTTTCGTCTTCATTCAATACAATTTAAACAAATATACAAAAATTATGGCGTTTGACTTTGTTGCCGTTTTTTTTTATCGCACCCTGTACTTGCTGGTCAAATACCTCAAATAATACCTGATTTTCCAGTTTAGTTTACCGAAATGAGCTTCGTAATATTAATCAGATAAATAGGCGAAAACAACGAAATTTTAATAGCCTTCACCATGTGGAAGGGACTTGATTTTTTTTTCTTTTATTCGTTGAAAAATACGAAGAGCTGTATAAAAATTTTAAGTCATAGGCTGTAATTCCGATTCCGAACTTCAAACACAAAATTTAAAACAATTCCGGTGAATAGTGTCGCTTATATTATTACGATGCAGAATAAACGGAAGTGTTGTTATATAGGGGCAATGTGAAGACGTGGCAATTTTTTTGTCATAGGCTGTAGTATCCATATCAAATTTGAGACAATTTCGGTCTATAATGTCTCTAAAATAATAAAAATTCCGAATATTGGGAGGTACTGTTGTATGGAGGCTATACGAAAACGTGGACCGACATGGCCCATTTAAAATCTTAACCTGCCTACTGGCAAAATATAAACGTGTTCAAAATTTTAGGTTTTCTCAATTCGTTCGTAAGACAGACAAACAGATCGACAGCTAAATTGACTTAGAATCTTACGCTGATCATCTATACTTTATTTCTATAATTTTTATACCCAACACCACAAGGTGGTATAATGTCTTTGTACACTTGTTTGTTACAGGCAAAAGGAAATGAGATAGATCCATACTTCCTTTTGATGATCCGCATAGAATCACATTCTGAGTCGATTTATGTATGTCCATCCGTCCATGTATTTTTGTAAACAAAGTATAGGTCGCATTTATTGCCCGATTCAGATAAAATTTTCCACAAATAATTTGTTTGACCCAAGGACGAATCCTATTGAAATTGGAGATAATCGGTCAAAATTTAGGTATAGCTCCCATATAAATGTTCGTCCAATTTTCATTATTTGTGCATCAAACTTGTAATATCTGCCCAAATAGTATGGAATTTTGCACGTACGACCAGATTGAACCTGTAATCGGTTCAGACATAGATATAGCTCCCATATATATTGTTCATCCGATTTGTAATTTTTGTCCTCCGCGGCCGTAATATGCAGTCTGTACCAACGGTATTTGGGGAAATATATCAAATACAGATCAGAAATACCTTTGCTAAATTTTATCAAGATCGGTTCAGATATATCCATACATATCTTTTTCCGATTTTCCTTTTATAGTGCACCAACCGTGTAATATTAGCCTAAATGGAATGGAATTTGGTACTTACGACCAATTTGAGTCTAGAAACTAGTGTGTCAAATTTTGTGGAAATCGGTTCAGATATAGTTATACAGGGTTGCCCATATTCGACGGACCCATGTTTTTTCGGCCATTTCGATGACTCTTTGGGTCCATTCCAATCGACGAGGCTTGTCCGCAGGGAACAAATGCAAATCAATTCGAATAATCCGTTGTAAAGTGGACCGAGCCATGCCCAACTGCTGAGAACGGCGTTTTTGGGATGTTCTTGGCGACCTATCAACGATATTCTCGGCCAAACGCCTTGGTCGACTTTTATATGGCCTCTTCGGATTAGAAAGAGCCTTACCAGTCGAAAATTTTTCGTATAAACGCTTAATGGTGTTCTTAAAAGGCGCACTTCTCACATTTTTTAATGTTTTAAAAGCACGTTGAGTTTTCACAAGTGACTTCTTCTGTTGAATGTAAATTTCAACTATTTCAGAGCGCTCGCGTGGCGTGTATTGGTTCATGGTAAAAATCTGTTTGGACTGACGCTTCAAACGCGGTATGTCATTAGCGATGTGACATCTCTGTCAAAAGTTATGGCGTTGCCAGATGGATCCGTCGAATATGGGCAACTCTGTAGGTTCCATACATATTGTTTATCCGATTTGTTGAATTTGCCCTGCATAGCCGTAAAATGTACTCCGTAGTAACGATATTCGGGGAAATATATCAAATACAGCTCAAAAATACCTTTGCCAAATTTTATCGAGACCGGTTCAGATTTAGTTATAGCTCTCATATATCTATCCGATTTCAAGTTAATTGTGCACCAAATGGATAATACAAGCCCGAATTGAAAAGGCGCAAATGCCTCGACAAATTTAGTAGAAATTGATTCAAAGGAGGATTTTCCTGCCATATTTTAGTTCCTTTGGTCGTTTAATTATTACTATAATCATAGTTGGTATGATTTAATTCTCACAAATTCCGCATTAAAACTTTTATTTGTTATGTGAAGCTCTAGGATCCTACGCCGTGAATGATCCCTCCCACCCACCAAAATTTACGATGGAAGATGCATCCTGATCCAGATGGAATCTCTGTGGCGATGTTAAAGCAACTGGATGAACCAGGAGTTGAGTTTCTTACAAAACAGATCAATCCTGTATGTGATGGTTTGATGTCAGCAACAGAAGGTCTCAAACTTCGACTCTTCAGGAAAATAAGTAATGTCCTTGGATTTTTATTATGTTTTATTAAGTTTTGTCTATTAAGTTTCAAGTCAATTCAATTAATTTTTAAAGTAACCTTAGAAAATCAATTAAACGACATTGCTGATAAATACACATCCTTCACACAATGCTTCCACGAAAATACGCCATAAGATTGCGTGACTATTCAATACTGACCTTACGTTAATGATATCGTTTAAATAAAAAAAAAAAAAAAAAAAAAAAAAAAAAAAACGCTAAAAGGCAAACATATGTAACTACCAGTGTAGTTCAGTAGTCAGTCAATATTTCAATATTCTAATCGTTTTTGCGATTTAGCCAATAATAATAAAAATAATAAAATCTAAGTCATGTCATAATTTTGATGTTTTTTTTGTTCGTTTTGCATATTTATGGTTCTCTCGATGAGTTTATGCGTGTGTTTGCGCGCGATAAACGAACACATTGTCCGAAACTGGTTTTTCCATCTTTAAATTAAACTATTTTACGCATTTGTTTTGGGGTATTACACCATATGCGCCATGTGGTGCAGCCGTGCCACAGCCGCGCACTAGTCGCGTCGTTCATCCGGCCAATGAGTGTTTGGTTGTATTTGTCGTCCTTCTTTAGTCGATGCAAAACTACGTCGAAAATGCTTAGTATGTACTTCCAATATAGCAGCAGCACCACCAATAACAACAAGAACACCAATAAAATGCGTTGTAAACGGCGAGCATTACTTCATCATTGCCCTGCCTGGGAGCTTTATTGGCCGGGCATTACCTGTTCGCTTGTCTTGCAGCATTTGTCATAGCAATTGCTGTAGCCATTAGCTACTGTAGATGCAACGCCAACATGACCAATACCAATCCACCACTACCTCCACCACCACTTCCACTGATTTTTCTCTCGTCGCACAACAAACCTCCACTCCAGTGATCTCGTTTCGTGCCATAAATATCATCGAGTCAAACGCACGTCCGAATGCCGGTCGGTATGTCCGTCTGCCTGTCCGTGCTGCTATTTTTTGTTGTTGTTCGTATTTTGTCGCATTGTAGTCACATTTTGCGTTTCTGTTTTGTTTTGCTTAGGCTATTTGCTGACCTTGATCTAGAATTGCTATCTTTCCTCCACTTGCACCGAACCTGAACCGGTGCGTGCAACATAAGTGACTCTGTGTGTCGGAGATACGCATTGTGGTTGTTGTTGCACTGTGGTGTGATAATGATGACGAACATCATCACAACGAACATGAACGCGATGATTGTGTGCTAGTCATAACGACTTGAATCTACTGACCCACTTTTTGCAGATCCTTGTTATGTAATGGATGTATCTACTATTATATAACTACACTGTGGAACACAAAAAAAATTATAGGAAATACACAGTATTATTTTGGACGAATATTTTAGCCCCAGAAGGATAACCTTTTGATACTTTTTTGAATAATGGTTGAAAGTTCCATCGTAGCAAGGGAGTAATGCATAAAAGAAACACAAAACTTCGCGTTAGAAAGAAAGTGTTGAAAGAGAACTTTTGAAGAGTATGTCACAATAATTCACATATATAGCTATGTAGAGTGTATATTAACCTTGTCATTCTGTTTTTAACTCACGATAGACCCTACTTATTTTTTATATATTTTTTTTCGATTTAGCGATGTCCGTATGCCTGTCAATCTGTCTTTTGTAATCACGCTATCTATCGAACGAATGGAGATAGAAGGCTAAGGTTTTGCACACATGTGTATTTTGCAAGTAGGCAGGTTAATTTTGTAAATGAGCCATGCCGGTCCACGTTTTCATATATCCCCCATATAACTGTACCTCCCAAATATTCGGTATTTTAATGATTTTAGCTATATTTTTACCGGAACTACTATATTCTTCGTATTTAAATTTCGAAAAAGATACTACAGCCTATGACAAAAAAATCGTATGCAGATCCACGTCTTCGTATATCCCCCATATAACGATATCTCCCGATATTCGGTATTTTGATATTTTAGCTGCCTTATTCACCGGAATTGTTTAAAACTTCGTATTTAAAGTTCGGAATCGGCGCTACAGCCTATGACAACAAATAACTTATGAAGGACCACGTCTTCGTATAGCCCCCCATATCCTTTATATGTTATATTCATTTGAGAGGTATTTTTCTACGGATTTTTTCTTCTTTTGGAATTTTTTCAAGTTGCTTCAAAATGGTGGAGAGTATTAAAAGTTCAACCCGGCCGAACTAAGCTGCATTGTTCCTTGTTATACCCTCAGTCATATAGCTAGAGAGGGTATACATCTTTTGATGTATAATACGGTATGGTATTATTATTATCAAACTTAGATCGATTTTGGAAATGGGCAATATCGATCCACTGCTTCTGGTAACTCACAAAAGGTCAAAATGTTCAAAAAAAGTATTTAGTGCACAGAAAAAAAAGGATAATCCGATAGAACGTTCATTGTACCTCACCAAAAATTTGGAATAACGGTGACGCTTATAAAAGGTTAAATGAGCATCCAATTCTTTTCAAACGTGGCACATCCTAATGTTTCCGCCAACACATCTCTTATACAAAGGATCAAAATTTTGAATGATTATAACCCCTATTAAATGTCTTTAAGTTTTGCATATCTTAATATTTGTACCAACACAATACTCTGGTATGAAGACGAAATATATCGAACCACTCCTTCTGGTACCTTCTACACAACAGGTCAAAATTTTGAATAATTATATCGCACATGAAATACGAAATAAGCACACGATTCTTATCAAACTTCACACATCACAATATTTTTATTAACAAGGTCAATATGGTCCATTTCGTATCTAACTTAAGTCTGATATGAATGTTTGGAAAGAATCGCTGATTTGATATGTAAATAAAGACAATTTTTTGTGGAGGTACCAAACAAAAACAAAACAAAACAAAACAAAACAAAACAAAACAAAACAAAAGAAAACAAAACAAAACAAAACAAAACAAAACAAAACAAAACAAAACAAAACAAAACAAAACAAAACAAAACAAAACAAAACAAAACAAAACAAAACAAAACAAAACAAAACAAAACAAAACAAAACAAACAAAACAAAACAAAACAAAACAAAACAAAACAAACAAAACAAACAAAACAAAACAAAACAAAACAAAACAAAACAAACAAAACAAAACAAAACAAAACAAAACAAAACAAAACAAAACAAACAAAACAAAACAAAACAAAACAAACAAAACAAAACAAAACAAAACAAAACAAAACAAAACAAAACAAAACAAAACAAAACAAAACAAAACAAAACTAAACAAAACAGAACAGAACAGAACAGAACAGAACAGAACAGAACAGAACAGAACAAAACAGAACAAAACTAAACAAGTAAAAAAGCAGTAAGTTCGGCCGGGCCGAACTTTTAATACCCTCCACCATTTGGTACAAATTTGGCAATTTCCAAAAAAAAATCCGTTAAAAGTTCTGTTAAAATCTTAAAAATACCGAATGCTTATACGACTACGTGGACCCGCATAGGCAAGTTTTGTCATAAGTTATTACAATATTTAAATGCGAAACTTGAAGAAAAATCTGTTTATAATGTAGCTAAAATCATCAAAATACCGAATATAGGGGGTACCGTCATGTGGGGGCTGTACGAAGACCTGGACCGGCACAGACAATTTTCTGGTATGGGCTGAAGTATCTATTACGAACTTCAAATACCAAATTTGCAACGATTCCGTTAAATAATGTTGCTAAAATCATCAAAATACCGAATATCGGGTGGTACGGTATATGGGGGCTATACGAAGACGTAGACCTACATGGCCCATTTTCTGTCTTATGCTGCAGTATATATTACGAACTTTAACTACCAAATTTGGAACGATTCCGTTAAATCAAAATACCGAATATCGGGGGGTATCGTTATATGGGGGCTATATGAAGACGTGGACCTGCACAGATTATTTTCTGTCTTAAGCTGTAGTATCTATTACGAACTTCAAATGCCAAATTTGAAACAATTCCGGTGAATAATGTCGTTAAAATCATCAAAATACCGAATATCGCTGATCAAGAATATATGTACACCTAAGTCTGTTTTTACACGGTCTTTTTGTACACGGTTTTGATATAGCACGGTTTGAAAATTGAATATTTTTAATTTTTTTACACGATTTTATTCCATTTAGCACTATTTGAAATGTTGTGTACTTAAATTTTTAAATTTAAATTTAATTTTAACGCATTAAGATAAAAGGTAAGCCAAAAATATTTTGTATTTATTCAGTTATTTATGTTTTTTAATTTTGTTAAATATTTTATGTATCCCTAACAGGAAATGTCAGATAAAAAACTAAAAGGGAAGGCAATTTCTTTGGAAACCAAGATTAAAATTTTAGATCGCCTTCGAAATGGAGAAGGCTCAACTGCTCTTGGTAAAACGTTCGCTTGAAATGAAGCCACAATAAGAACTATAAAGAAAAATGAAATTGCAATTAAGCAATCGGTGATTTCATGAATTCTTGTTCTTAAAAATTCTTGTTTTTCACTAATTTTAATAGGTTTTAGAGATTAGGAACAAATCACCCATTTTTGTATAAGACCAATGTCTTTTTTACACGGTTTTTTTTTTACACGGCTTCTTCTGGAACCAATCTACCGTGTAAAAACAGACTTAGGTGTATATACTTTGTTGGGTCTGACATGAGTATTTCGAGGAGTTACAAACGGAATGACACAATTAATATACCCTCCATAGTATGGTGGAGGGTATAAAAAAACAAGTTAAAAAGTGTCTGTCGGTTTTGCCATGTATACTCTCAGCCAATGTACGACTATTTAAAAATATTTTGACTTCTGTTATGATTATTCAAATGCTTAACCGCTTATGGAGAGGGTTCCTAAGGAATGGGCCAATATTGGCAATTTCGTATCGGACTTAAATAAATATGATATAAATATTGCGACGTGCCAGGTATGGACTAAATTGGTAATTTCCTTCACTTTACATGACATTTTTGATAAATTTTAGAAAATGTTAACATGTGCGTGAGGTACCAGATATAGTCGACCGAAGTATTTAATTTTCATACATTATTTAATACAGATAAAATATTGGTATGGGCAAAATTACAAGAAAATCAAACATTCAAATCCAATTTTACGCAAAGTTATAAATTCCATATTCATCTCAGGTTTCTGATTGAGAAAAATATTTAGACATAGCAAGTTGTATAGAATCACTGACTTGTTTCACAAGTTATGATAGATAACAGTATTGAAAATTGCGACCCTTGTTGTAGGTGAGGTACCAGAAGGGTTCGCAGATATATATCATCCTCACAACGGATCTTATGTTACCAAAAATGTTTGTGTGTGTGAAATTTAAAGAGAGTTGGATGCTTATTACGCTTTCTTTAAGCGTTTGGTTTATCAAAATCTTGAATCCCATGTGGGGGAGGAACCAAAAGAAATGGTCCGATCCCTCCCATCTTTATAACATATCTTGTGTTGATGGAAATATTGAGATATACTAAATCTGAATGCAATCAAATGTTAATTTTGCGTTTTATGAGCTTTATGGATATTCAAAATTTGGCCCTTTGTGGGGGAGGTACCAGAAAATGTGGACCGATTTATCCCATCTTCACAGCAGATCTTGCGTTAGTAGAAATAATGTAATGTTTGAAATATGAAGATAACCGGGTGCTTTGACCCTTTGTGAGGAGGTACCAGAAGAAATAGGCCGATCTCTACCATTTTTGTAACAGATCTTGTGTGTTGATAGGGATATATAAATGTGCCAAGTCCGAATGGAATCGTTTCACGTTTTATGAGCTTCATGGATATTCAAAACTTGGACTCCTTGTGGGGAAGGTACCAGAAGGAGTGGACCAATATATCCCATCTTCACATCAGACCTTGGGTTAGTAAAAGTATTGTGATGTGTGTAATTTGGATGCTTATTTTGGATTTTATGATCGTTTTGGTTATTCAAAATTTTGACCGTATCAAATGATATATACCCTCTGTAGCCATTTGACTGAGGGTATAATGAGGCCAAAATATTTAAAATACCGAAAATTAAGTTGAAAATTGGGGCGAAACTTTCGACAAATAAGCATTTGGAACGGGGAAATTCGGACACAGCTTCTAAAGTTGTTTTTCTGTTGAATAAAGCGGAAATTATATCAAACAAAAATATTCTTTGCAATTTATGTCATCAATTTGATTTTTTTAATATTTTCATTTTTGATTGCCCGACAATTTTTTGCAAAAAAAAAAAAAAAAATTAAAAAAAAAATTTTTGAGTTTTTAAATTGGTTGGAGCTTTGGAGTTTTGCGTTTTATGAGAGCAGACCACACAGCTTGAATTATTCCATTATCGCCTCAAACAAAAAAAAAAAAAATGTTGAATTGCATCAAAAATATTGAGCTGCCTTTTGAAGAAAATTGCCTAGATACAAGTATGTGGATATGGAACATTTCGTATATATTGGTCAAACAGGGGTTCGTTTCTGGTATGTTGCAATCTTAACTTGTTTTTCATTACATTTCTACACGCTTAATTCATGTATGAGACTAGTGAGAGAGCTCTCACTCTCACTTTTTGTGACAATAATGCGAAATCTTTTATCCAAATGTGGAAAATAAGAGCACAGTTGTTGGAAATCAACTTCATACGTGCATCCCTATTCCATATAATTTCGTTCATACCCACTGTCTAATGGTCATACATGTCCATACACATCGACAGATTTTGATGTACGAAATGTGCCGACTTTTTTTCGCCGCTGAATGCTGAATTGCATAAAAATACTTTGCGTGTTTTAATTGATAACATTTGAATACGTTGGTTGACATTATTCATTTTACAAGCTGTCCCATGAGCGTTTTAAGTCCGCCAATGGTCATTTGACTTGCATTTTTTGTTGTTGGACATTCATATGCTAGATATGCTGGCTGCTTAGATGGATGGATGTATGGAGCATACATATCTAAAGTGTTATGTAAATTATTTTGAATTGTAAAACATTTGTTTGGAAACAATGTATCAAAGCAAATCAAATTCATTCGAAATATTCGCGCTGCGAGCGAGGAGATAAATTGCCAACATAATAAATTGTGCATGACACTCGGGAAGTCTGGCGGTGGTTGGAAGCCTAATTAAATTGAAATGCTCACGTCCAGTCGGAGAGAAATCAAAACAAACATTGCATGTGATAAACAGCGAGGAATGATGGGGAAAGAATGAACACCAATTAAATTGGGTTAAATTAAAATGTGGACCACTATTTGATTTTATGTTATTTTCTTAAGAAAATATGCATAGATAGATATATATGTATGTAGTGTATGTGGAGAATATGTTATAGTTTGTGGCAGAAATGACATCATATGTCAGTTGCTCTGAATCGTGCGATTTGGGTTATTCATTTTCTGCTACGACAAAAAGGACTCTTTTTGGTGAGTAATGGACAAGATTTTCATAAATATGGGGAGTTGGTTACATAAATAGGGTGACTATATTGCACGACATGCGTATTTATCTCCAACATGTGGAATTCAAACAAAAGCTAACCTTTCCTCCTTATTTTAAATACCTAAGCCTACACCCTCCACCATTGAATGGGTTTATATTATGTTTGAAAAAATAATATTTATATACTCTTGAATATGACGAAACGATGGTACAAAAGAGGGGCTTAAGCAGGTTCGTAAAACTAATAAATACTCTCCTGAGGCTATGCGCACTTCTTGTCAGAATTATTCAAAATTTAATGCAACAACATGATCCCATTTATTTGGTAAGGATATTATGTGTTTGTGCATTTGTTTGTAACATGGAGAAGGAAGCGAGATAGATCCATAGTTTCTTTTGAGGATCTTCATATAATCACTTTCTAAGTCGATTTATGCAAGTCAGTCTGTCTGATCATGTATTTTTGTGAACAAAATGCAGGTAGAATTTACTTAAATTTTTGGTGAAATTCGGTTCAAATATAGCTATAACTCCTATATATATGTTTCATTCGATTTGATGTTAAAGTCCTTCACATGCGTAATATGCACTCCACAAGAAGAATATTTGATGCCGGATATCAGATATAGCTCGAAAATACCTCTGCCAAATATTAACGAGATCGGTTCAGATTATGTTCCTTCGATATACATCTTTATCTGATTTTACTGTTACTGTCCGCTAAATCTATATCTGAATCGATGATGATGCTAAACTCGGTCGGCCAAAATTCAGGTCATTTGGACTTGGTCATTTGATATTGACCATTTGGTGCAGAAATAAGCAATCGCGTCAAATGTGGTGAAATCGGTTTAAATATACCTCTAGGTTCCTTACATACGTTTCATCCAATTTGATATTTAAGTTCCCCAGAGCCGATATACGCACTGCATAATAACAAATTTGGGTACAAGACATCAGGTACAGCATAGAAAAATGTGCCTAAATTTGTCAGTATCTGCACAGCAGACAATAAACATTTTTTACTTCTCTTTTTTGTTTGCTTTCCTATTTTTATACCCTCCACCATAGTATGGAGGGTATATGAAGTTAGTTATGCCGTTTGTAACACCTTCAAATATACATTTTTGATTCTACAAAGTATATATTCTTCATCAGCATACAATTTAATGCTATTTTACCGATGTCCGTCCGTCTGTCTGTCTGTCAGTGGAAATTACTCTAGCTTCCGAACGAGATGAAGTAGGTTGATAAAACTTTACTTAAATGTGTGTTAGATCTGAAGGACTTTTGGCATTGAAAATGTGCTATATAGGTCCACGTTTTGATGTAGCCCTAATATAATTGCACCAACAGATTTAAGGTTTTTTTTTTTGGTGTTTTAGACACAATTTTATTTCAAATTTGTTGTAAATTGGGAATATGTGTTCCCTTTATGTAAGAAATATCCTTGCAAAGGCATGTCAATACAGACCTGAATTTTGCTTTAGACCCCATATAACTGTACCTCCAGATATTCGGTATTATGATGATTTGTGTCACACTTTTCAAATTTTAAGTTCCAAATGGGTACTATAGCGTATGACGGCAAAATTGCTCATGCAGGTCCACGTCTTCGTATAGCGCCTATATTATGATACCTCGCCATATTCGGTACTGGGTTCTCAAGGCTGTGATAGAAACATCTTTAGCAGAACTTTTAATGGATTTTTATATCCTCCACCATTTTATGGAGGGTATATTAACTTTGTCATACCATTTGTGTCTCCTCGAAATATTCATAATAGACCCTACAAAGTATATATTTTCTGGACGATCTAGCTATGTCTGTCTGTCCATCTGTATGTTGTAATCACGATATCTTTCAAACGAGTTTAGATAGAAGGTTAAAATTTTTCATACATGCATAGTTTATCAGTACGCAGGTTATGTTTGATGTTTTCGTACTGCCCCCATATAACGGTACCTCCCGATATTCGGTATTTTCATAATTTTAGCAACACTACTTTCCGGGATTATTTCAAATTTCGTATTTGAAGTTCGTAAAGGATACTACAGCCTATTATAAAGATTTGTGTATGCAATCCCATTCCCGATAGTAGGTATTTTGATGATTTCAGCAAAATTTTTCACGGGAACAGATTCAAATTTCGTACTGGAAGATTCTATGACAAAAAATTTCGTATGCAGGTCTTCTTATAGCCCCCATATAACGGTATATCCGATATTCGGTATTTTCATGATTTTAGCGAAATTATTTACCGGAATTATTTCGAATTTTGTATTTGAAGTTCGTAATGAGTACTACAACCTATGATAAAAAATTTTATATGCAGGTCCACGTCTTCGTATAGCCCTCACATAACGGTACCTCCCAATAGTCGGTATTTTGTCAGCAACATTATTCACCGTGATCGTTTCAAATTTCGTATTGAAAAGTCTTAATGGATACAACAACTTATGACAAAAATTTCGTATGCAGGTCGACGTCTTCGTATAGCCGCCATATGATGGTACCTCCCGATACTCCGTATTTTCATGATTTTTGCGACATTATTTACCATAATTGTAACAAATTTCGTATTTGAAGTTCGTAATGGGCACAAGAGCCTATGACATAAAATTTCGTATGCATGTCAACGTCTTCGTATAGTCCCCATATAACGGTTTTCGGTTTTTCAAGTTCCTTCGAAATGGTGGAGGGTATTAAAAGCTAGTCCCGGCCGAACTTACTGTTGTTTTATTTGTTGCTGTTGTGTTTTTTCCCACATACTTCCTTCAGTATGCAGCAATCTTAAAATTATGGTTCTGCCTTCCTCACTCGTATTTATAACAACTGTTCCCTTGTTGTTTATATGCATTCGTTTTTATACGCTACACCACATAGTGGTAAGGGTATTATATCTTTGTGCATTTGTTTGTAACATGAAGAAGGAGAAGGAAGCGAGATAGACCCATAGTTACTTTTGAGGATCTGCATAGAATCACTGAGTTGATTTATGCATGTCAGTAAGTCCGTCCGTCCCTCCGTCAGTCTGTCCATGTATTCTTGTGAACAAAATGCAGGTCGCCTTTATTATCCGATTAAGATGAAATTTTGCTCATATCATTTGTTTAGCCCAAGGACGAACCCTATTGAAATTGGAGATAATCGGTCAAAATTTAGATATAGCTCCCATATACATCTTCGTCCGATTTGCCTTTTATTGTACACCAAACATGTAATATCACCCCGAATAGTATGGAAATTTGCACATACAGCCAAATTGGGCCTGCAAATAAGTATGCCAAATTCGATAGAAATCGGTTCAGATATAGCTATAGCTCCCATATATATTGTTCATTCGATTTGTTATTTTTTTCCTCCGCAGCCATAATATGCGCTCTGTAACAACAAAATTTGGGCAAATTTATCAAATGCAGCTCAAAAATAACTTTTCTTAATTTTGTCGAGATCGGTTCAGATTTGGATACATCTCCCATATATAATTTCGTCCGATATACTTTTTATTGTGCACCAAACGTCTAATATTTGCCCAAATGACATGAAATTTGGCACTTACGACCGAATTGAGTCTAGAAGTTAGTATGCCAAATTTGGTGAAGATCGGTTCAGAAATAGCTATAGCTCCCATATATATTGTTCATCCGATTTGTTATTTTTGTCCTCCGCAGCCGTAATATGCACTTTGTAACAACAATATTTGGGGAAAAATATTAAATTCAGCTCAGAAATATCTTCGCCAAATTTTATCGAGATCGTTTCAGATTTGGATATGGCTCCCATATATATCTTTATCAGTTTTCAAATTAATTTTGCACCAAATGGGCAATATAAGTCCGAATTTGAAAGATACAAATGCTACGGCATATTTAGTCTTTTGAACTGTAAATTTTAATTATAATCACAGCGTGTATGATTTAAATTTCCCATAAAAACTTTTAAATGTTATGTGGAGCTTTACTAAATTAGCAAAGTAATGTAGGGCTCCGCCCGACTTTCGGACTTTCTGGTTTTTGTATGTAACGAACGGACGTTGGATGCCATTTCGTAGGAGTGTGCAAAATAACGTGGATTATGATTCCCGTAATTTCCATGTATAGATTAGGACCTACATATATATATATATATATATATATATATATATATATATATATATATATATATATATATATATATATATATATATATATATATATATATATATATATTTATATATATATATATATATATATATATATATATTATATA
This sequence comes from Musca domestica, assembly GCF_030504385.1. NCBI lineage: Eukaryota > Metazoa > Arthropoda > Insecta > Diptera > Muscidae > Musca > Musca domestica. The sequence continues at coordinate 6,901,258 of NW_026712326.1, forward strand.
TATATATATATATATATATATATATATATATATATATAGGTGGCGCAAAAGTAATTCTACTATCGGAGAATGCTCTAAATTTTACGATTGGTTCCTAATTAATGGAATTTCTTAAATTGATTTGTGTGTAAGTTTATGCCAGAAGACGTTAATTGAAATGTGAGGCTGGCATATTAAATCAGCCAGCCAGCCAGCGAGGCTGCCAGTCTGTCAGTCCGTCAGCCAGCCATCCAATCATTTAATGCACAAAAATGCAAAAACGACGTCGTTTAGCTGAGAAATTTGAGATATGCCTAAATTAAAAAAGAATTAATCTCAAATGTTTACTTTTAATGACTGGCTGATTTACAGACTTGGCTGATGTTGCAGAGGCTGTTACCCTTGTCGTTGTTGTTGCTTTGCATTTGTCAATATGCATAAATTTTTGTCAATGAATATTATTTTAATTGCTAGTTTCAAACGTTGACATTTGCAATAAAGATATTAAGTATTAAATTAACACGAACAGCCCTACTCACCTTGGGACTTACCTTGTTCCTAGCTGGCGACGTGAGAATTCGGGTTGGCCAAGTTGTAGAAAAATTGCAATTTAGCACATATTTTAATTTAAATAATTTTTTAATACTAGTACTAGGTATGTTGCCCCTAAATTTTCTTATCACACAATAAAAATTCGACATTCCCTGACGTTACGTTTGGTCGAGTCAAACTGTTTTTAAATCTACCATATGAAAAC